>NW_006286005.1:44949-51391 GCF_000327345.1 Myotis davidii
GTGGGAATGCAGACTGATGCAGCCCTCATGGGAAACAGAAAAGACTACTCAGAAAAGTTAATATGTAACTGCCATTTGACCCAGTGATCCCTCTTCTAGGAATATATCCTAAGAGACCTGAAACACCAATCAGAAAGAATGTATCCACCCTTATTTTCATAGCAGCAAAATTTATAATAGCTAAGATCTTCAGTAGATGAGTGGATAAGAACGCTATGGTACAATTATACCATGGAACACTAAGAAGCAGTAAAAAGAGAACTATCTCTCACCTTTTGAGACAGCTTGGAGGGTCCTGGAGAGTATTACGTGAAGTGAAATAAGTCAGTCAGAGAAAGACAAGTATCACTTGATCTCAATCATATGTGGAACCTGATGAACAAAATAAACTGATGAACAAAGGAAATCCAGAGACATAGAAGCATGGAACAGACTATGTAATCTCAGAGGGACGGCAGGGGATGGTGTATGGTTGGGAAAAGAACAACCAAATAACTTTTATGTATATATGCATAACCCATGGACATAGACAATAGGGTGGTAAAGTCTGAAGGAGGGTGTTGGGGGGTTGCTAAAAGAGATTAATGGGGGGAAAAGGGACTATGTGTTACTTTCAACAATAAAGATTTAAAAGAATACAAAGGGGAAAAAAGAAAGAAAAGAATAATAATAAATAAATTTCATATTCCAAATACAATTGTAGGTATTTGCACCCCTATCAAAGACTTGAAAGATGCATCTTTCTTAACTTGCATATTTGCCTTGCCCAGAAGTCAAATAAATTTTGGCAAATGACAATGGATTATCATAAACATAACCACTAGCAATCATAATTTCATTTCCTGTTCTAGATGTGTTTTCTTTACTGGAGCAAATTAGTACAGTATCTGGTAATTGGTATGCAATTTTAAACTTAGTGAATGCATTGTTTTCTATACCTGATAGTAAACTACTAGAAATGGTTTAATTTCATGTGGCAGAAAGAGCAGTACCACTAAATATTCTAATTTCAAGACTATGTCAACTTTCCAGGTTTTCTTTCATAAAGTAATCTGCAGGGATTTTGTTTATCCTGCTATTTCATACAACATCATGCTGATCTGCTACCATTGTGATATTACATTTATTGGATTTGTGAGCAGGATCTAATAAATAAGCAATGTAAATGGAAATCATATGCATTCCAGAGGGTGGGAGATAAATCCATTGAACATGTAGGGAATGGGAATTCAGTTGTCAGGGGAAGTACTCTATATTGCAGTGGCGAGGAGAGAAGTGGGTGAGGGCAGAGATTATGCAACATGTGCATTTGAGCTAGGCCTCAAAGAGTGGATGGAGCTTTTATAGTTAGAGCAAGGGAAAGGCAAACATTTTAAGAGGAGAGAAAAGTGGGAGGGGGGATGGGGGAGAAATATGGAAGCTAGGAAGTGGAACATCATAATAACTGTTTTGGAAATGGAGAGTAATAACTGAAGAAAATGTAACTGGAAGAAGCTGGAAAGGCAAGTGGGGACTTGAATTGCCAATTGGTTTATTTTTGATGATAAGGTTTTGCATTTGAACTAGAGGAAATGTTTCGATAAAACTATTAATCTATGAGAAGATGCACAGACAGGTGGGAGGGGTGGTGTGATAGGAACGCTACCTTTTTTCCTCTTCCCCAATTCGCTGACCTCAGGAGTCTGACAGGATGAATATTATCAAACCCAAATGTACGTAAGAGCTGTACCTTTAATTGACACCTAGAAAAACGTGGTAGATTTATTTTATTTTTTCTATGACCATTTATCCCCTCTATGTCTTCTTCCACTTCTACCCACTCCTTCCCCCTCAACCGCACAATCACCACACTGTTGTAAGACATGGTAAATTTCTTTAGCTAGACTTTTAAACCCTCAAATAGTAGGCGGGGGGGGGGGGAGATAAAATTAAAAATCACACTTACATAAATGATAATATCCATTGTCATGGCAGGTAATATACCCTTTATTTATAACTTTCTAAATAGCCAATCCCTTAACAAAAGAATGGATTGCAAATTCTTGAATAGATATCTAATTTTAAAATGTTATAAAAATTATTGATATTTGCCCTTTATAAAGAAATGGACAGCATAGGAAGATGTTACTGATCCACTTTCAGGAATACTCAGCTTAATAGACATCTCATAACTGCAGCAGTAAGAGTAGTAGCAGTAACACTATAGGTCATATTTATTACTAGAGGCCTGATGCACGAAAATTCGTGCAAGAGTAGGCCTTTCTTCCTCTGGCTGCCAGCACTGGCTTCCCTTCAGCACCTGGAACCCAGGCTTTCCTCCTCTGGCCACCAGCAGGCACCCAGGACCCCAGCAGGCTTCCCGTGGGCCATCTGCAGGCACCTGGGACCTGGCTGGCTTCCCTCAAACCCCAGCTTCATCAGGAAGGATGCCTGGAATGATGTCTGGAAGACGTCTGGTCTAATTAGCATATTAGGCTTTTATCATTATAGATAAACTTACATGACAGGAACAGTTCTAGCAACACTCCTAACTACAATTCTATTTTATAGGTGAAGGATGTGTGGCATAGAAAGGTCACTGACTATGATCAAGGTCACAAAGCCAGAAAATTTTAGATGAGGCAACCCAGCCAACGTAACCTCAGAGGTTGCACTCTAAAGTACTATAAAATTTGAGAATACTTGTGGTATGACTCGTCACTTATAAAAACCTAATAAGTCTTGGATATAATTTCTAGAAACAGATTATAGTTTTTGTTTGTTCATTTTTAATAAATAAAAATAGTTACATTTAAATATGTGATCTTTGCATCAGCTTTTTTCTTTTTTTAAAACATGTTTTTATTGATTTCAGAGAGGAAGGGAGAGGGAGAGAGAGAGAAATATCAATGATGAGAGAGAATCATTGATGGGCTGCCTTCTGCACACCCTCTAATGGGGATTCAGCCTACAACCTGGGTATGTGCCCTGACTGGGAATCAAACAATTACCTCCTGGTTCATGGGTCGATGCTCAACCACTGAGCTTCACCACTGGGCTAGCTTGTTTCTTTAATTCCATAAATAATTAAAGGTAAATATGAAGCATTATCATGTATTCTTTTCCACCAATCACAACAGTTGCTTCTCTTTTTAAAAAAGTATTTTTTATTTTTAAAAATAGAATTTTTGAGGCATAAACTACAAAAAATATTTACCAATTTTAATTTTTCAATTTGATGAGTATAATGAAAATATGGATAGCCATATATCACATATAGAATATTTCTGCTACCTTAAAAATTTAACTCATATCCCTTAGCACTCAATCATCTCCTAATCTCTCTCCTCCAACAGCCACTGATATGTTTGTCTATATAGTTTTTCCTTTTCTAGAATTTCATACAAATAGAATTATAGAGTATGTAGTTCTTTGTGTCTGGCTTCTTTTACTTAGCATATGTAATTTTGGATATTTATCTGTGCCATTGTGTGGACATCAGTAGTTTGCTTCTTTGTATTGTTGAGTAGGATTCCATCATAAAAGTTTACCACAATTTATTCATTTACAAGTTGATGGATACTTGGGTTGTTTCCAACATTAGACTATTATGAATAAAGCTTCTTTGAAACTTTGAGTACAAGGTTAGTCTTTTTATTTTTTGAAAGTACATTATTTATTTTGAAAAGCATAGAGAATATAACATGTCTGGAGTTGTGGATGGGTCGATTTCCTTCCAATGTTGATTATATTAAGACTTTAGATTCTGGTGTTTGGCTTCATGACCAATTATTTTAACACTTTGTTTCCTATACTTCACATTTATACTACTACAATTGTTATAGTCATGTAATTATTGTGTTTTGTTTTTAATTTTTACATGTTCAAATATTTAACTCCCATTTGTAAATCCTCTTTTTAGCTCCATCACATAAGGTAGCTAAGGCTAGGGCCAGTCAATCTCTCTAGAAACAAATGGTGATAATTCTGAGATGGCTTGGTAAATATATAAGCTATACCTAAAGGCCAATCGTCCTTTGCCTAAAACAGAGAGGGCCAATTAGTAAATGAATGAATTACTCTTTTGTCTATAATTGAATTCCACATTCTAATTTGTTTAAACAAGGCTGTGTGCCTTAATTTTGAGTGTAGCATATTAAAGTGATGGCTGATCTTTGGCTCTTCCTGTGAACTGTAAGACGTGGGATTCTAATATATTTTGAAACCAGGTACAATTTTATTCATTGTTCACCATAATGGCCAATAATCAAGGCAAAACCTTTTAAATAAACTGTTCACTTTCAGAATTAAAGCATACACAGAATAATAATTTTAATTTTCTAATTGCTGATCTTAAGATAATGATAGCTAAATATTTTGTCAGTTATAATTTGTAGGCACAGTATTTATTATGTTTCTATCCTGTATACTTTATTCTTTCTACCTTTCTCAAATAGAACATTTCCTGAGAATAATATTAATAGTTCTTCTTATTAAACAGTAAGACTTAGAAAAATATTTTGCATTTTAGTACTAAGGAAATCTTTACAGATGGTGATTTGAAACAAATATTTAACATTCCCATGATAATGAAAGATTTTCTGTTTCAGCCCAATCACATCTCTTTGTATTTCTCTCTATATAAATATATTTGGTATTTTAAAGATAACAATACAACACAGTTCTGCTATATCATATCATATTTGTCATTAAATGGTTCAAATTTTTAATTGCACTTTTACATTGGAAACCAAGCATATATTGCAGAAATTTGAGGTTATTGTTAAAGTTCAAGAGTCTTTCCATAATGTTAAAATAGATATAAATGTTAAGGGAATGTCAGTTTTATTCTAAACAATCACAGAAAAAAATGAAATAGCGAAGGATAACACATTTTAAAAATTGAAAAAAGAGAAACAGGAAATATTGCTTTTTTGATGCACTGTTGACATTGGTAAAGCCCTACAAAGTTTATTATATATTAATTATTTTTATTTTTATTAAAAATGTAATATTGTAATATTCAAAATCAGTTGCTTCATTTCCAAATCATTCATTTATCATGGCTGGGCAAGAGATAGTTCCTGTCAGTGAGACAAAATCTGATTTAATATTATAAGGTAAAATCAAAGCAGTCTTAGAGAGTAAAAAGTGTTTGGGGTAGACTTACCTTACCTTAAAACATTGAAATTGATGAAAAGAGCCAAATTTAGGTTCCAAAATTATTAAAAAAAGCACCCCATTTTGATTTCCATGGGCATTTTGTGCTTTCTAGGATAATTATTCAAAGTATATATAACATCTATAGTTTGGCTTCTCATTAAAGAGTACAAAATTGAGTGTTCTTTGTCAGAGAGTCAATACATTTGTCATTGTAGTGGTAAAAGAGTGCTAATGCCTGTGAGGTTTTCCATTTCATGGTCCCTGGATTGCCTCAACTATTGAGTTTTTGTTTGCTGTGTGTGTGTGTGTGTGTGTGTGTGTGTGTGTCCTCATCACTCCCTTTAATAAAGTGATTGTATTTTTATATAATGAGGTTATTCTGCATGTACTTTTTGAATAGTTGTTATAGATCTATGCTGTGTATAGGTAGGTGTGGAGAAATCGGTGGAGGGTAACGGAAAAATAGGATAAGATGAGATATGTGGTGTTGTGGGACTAATGCTGAAATTAAAATCGAATTCCCAGGTTTAAATAAATTCTGCACCCTTATGAGCAACTGTGGATAATCCATTTAACCTCTTTCAAGGTTCACTTTTTTCATCAGCCTACAGGAGAATTCTGGGCCTGACAAAAAATGCTTGAGAAGCTTACCTCATGGGTGTTATGACTATTATATATGACTAGAGGCCTGGTGCACAAAAATTTGTGCACTCGGGGGCAGGGGGGGGGTCCCTCAGCCCGGCCTGTGCCCTCTCACAGTCTGGGACCCCTCGGGAGATAATGACCTGCTGGCTTAGGCCTGTTCCCGGGTGGCAGAGGGCAGGCCCAATCCCTAGGTGCAGCCCCTGGTTGGGCTCAGAGCAGGGCCGATTGGGGAGTCAGGGCGCCGCCCCCTGGAATGCACAGAGCAGGGCGATCGGGAGGTTGTGATGCCACCCTCAGTCACGCTCAAGGTAGGGCTGATTGGGGGGTTGGGGCACCACCCCCAGTCACACTCAAGGCAGGGTCGATGGGGAGGTTGCGGCGCCACCCCCTGTCATGCACAGAGCAGGGCCAATCCGGGGGTTGGGGCACTGCCCCTTGTCACTCTCAGAGCAGGGTCCATCAGGGGGGTTGGGGCTCTGTACCCTGTCACGCACAGAGCAGGGCCAATCAGGGGGTTGGGGCACCGCCACTCTCACACTCAGGGCAGGGACGATGGGGAGGTTATGGCTCTACCCTGTCACACACAGATCAGGGCCCGTGGGGGGAGGGGGGTTGGGGCACCGCACCCTGTCACACACAGAGACACAGGGCAATA
>NW_006286005.1:51848-59093 GCF_000327345.1 Myotis davidii
GCCCGTTTCTGGAGTTTTGTTTAGCTTCTATATTTGTTACATGGTTGCTTAGAGTTGCAGCTCAGAGGCCTGCAGCGGCAGGCGGGGAATGGGGAACGTGGAGTCCTCAGTCACTGAAGCAAACAAGCCTCATGTTAGTTTCAAGCTGCCTGGCTGCTGGCCGCCATCTTGGCTGGCAGTTAATTTGCATATCTTGCTGATTAGCCAATGGGAAGGGTAGCGGTCATACGCCAATTACCATGTTTCTCTTTTATTAGATAGGATAATGTGTGATGGTGCCTTGTAAATTGGAATATACTCTCTAGGTATTAATGGGTGTCTGACAACCAGTTCTGCAAAATTAGGAATTCCTAATAAACATTCCAAGATGTCTAATGGTTTTTCTGCAGCACAAACATTCATGGTGAAAAATTCTTATGAAATCCGAGGCACAGTTTTAACAAAATGCCAACTATTTTCTTTGTAGTATCCCAAATATTACTTTAGGATAAAAAAAGCTGCTCTTCCCCTTGATTCCTATAAGTGACTCTCAATGTTCTTCTTTTATTGACTGAGTGCACATGTCTTCACTTTCATCTCATAAAGCACATGTGAGAAAAAAACAACATGGATCAAAAGTTGTGCCATCTTCTATAATTTAATGTAGCAGCCTTCATCAACAGGGGCAAGGCTGGATCTGGGTTTTGTGGGGCTTGAAGCTTAACCAATTTGGATGACTGTCTTTCAGGAAAAGAGAAAAAATACAGAAATAAGGACAAAAATGAAATTTTATTTAGAGTGAGAGATCAAATGAAAACAAATCAGTTCCCTTTCTTCTCAGACATTTTTAGGCTATTTCCTGGAAATACTTATATAGAACTGCTTCATGATTGCAACTTGACTTCTCTACCCCCACCTGGACCTTCACAATTTCCAGCAACTGCCAGCAGCCCCAGGGGCCTGTGCAAGGAGGGGACCTTGTAGGTTTATCTGACCCTGACTATGGGGAAAATCTATTTAAAGGTTTTTGTTCTGTTTCTCTTCATTAGGGCTAACAGGGAAAACTATGAACTCTATAACAAGCACTAAAAGACTCTTTGCCAAGGATGATAGCCTTTTTATTCAACTTTCCCTCCAGTGTAATTGCCAAGTTGGTATGAGGGGAGGGCATTCAAAGGGTTCCTCTTATAGGTGCTTTCCCATGCCTGGGGATTTCAATAAAATTTCTCAGGAAATAGGCCTGGAGACTCCTTTAAATAACCACCTGCTTTCTACCTCAGGGTGATTTTTATTTTGTCTTGTTTTCCTGATGCCCACCTCCTCTTCTTCTCCCTCAATGCTGGGGCATCCTTCATTTTTTGAGTCTCTTTGATTTTACTGTGTAAAGCAGTGGTTCTCAAACATGGCTGCAAATCCACTGGAAAGCTTTTAGAACTTCTAGAGTGAGGTTACACTCCCAAGTATTATTATTTAATACCCTGGGTGATTTCACTATGTAGCCAGTTGAGGATCACTCTCTAAAATCCCAATGGATCTTAGTTTTTAAAGATTCACCTGCACTTATAAATTTTTTATTTATTGATGTGTGTGTGTGTGTGTGAGAGAGAGAGAGAGAGAGAGAGAGAGAGAGAGAGAGAGAGAGAGAGAGAGAGAGAGAGAGAGATCAATTTGTTATTCTACTTATTTATGCATTCATTGGTTGCTTGTATGTGGCCTGACTGGAGGTTGAACTCACAACCTTGGTGCATAGGGATGACAAACTAACCAACTGAGCTACACAGCCAGGGCCTTACCTGCATTTTTTTAAGGGGATAGAGATGGCTGAAGACCCAGAGATGGATATGCATATGACTCATAATTTATACACTTTTTTTTAAAAGGCTACTGGATTATTTGCACATAGTTGAAGGTAATTGAAATCTTAATAATGATTCTCAAAATCAGTTTGGATATTGTATATATCCTCTTAGCTATTGAAAATGGGCAGAATTTAAAGGTTATCTTAATTCTGATGTCTAAATTTACTTCTTTTCCAATTTCATTCAAACTAGATGGCTGAGTTTATCAAACTAGAGTTGTTTTTTTTTTAAGATTGCTCAGAACTTTATCTTTTATAATTGTTTTATTTGGGGAGTCACTGGCTGGTAATAGATGGATGTGGAATGGGGTAAACCTGGAAGTGAGGGCTGAGAGATGGACTGTACAGTAAAATGGCTAGAGAATGGGACAGGCCGAATGGGAAAGTTGGTGTGTGCTGCTGAGCCTAAAATCCAAGGTGGACATTGAGCCTAACTGGAGAGAGGAAGCAGGGTTCTGAAGTCTACCGAGGGAATGGCAGCAGATAGAGTTACCTTCTGGCATAAATCTGGCATTACAGTGATGGAACCAAGACAAAAAGATATCTTGGGAGGTATTCCCAACAGCTACAGAATAAATGACAAGTGATGCTGAACTCAGCGTCGTTGTTTTTTAATCCTCACCTGAGAATATTTTTTCCATTGCTATTTCAGAGAGAGTGGAGGGAGGGAAAGAAGGGGGGAGGGAGGGAGAGAGAGAGAGAGAGAGAGAGAGAGAGAGAGAGCAATGAGATAGAGAGAGAGAGAGAGAGATCAGTGTTAGAGAGCCACATAGACTGGTTGCCTCCAGCATGCCCCCTGTTTTGGGGCTGGAAGCTACCTGGAAACTCAGGTACATGACTTGACAGGGAATTGAACCTAAGGTCCTTTGGTGCTCTGGCCAAGGCTCTAACCCCTGGAAAACACTGGCCAGGGCTGAACTCAGTGTTTTTACGAGACTTATTGATATGTTTATGTACAACCAGAGGGCATGACTAAAGCAGGATTCTGTAGGGGCTGAAACCGCGCAGAGAACCACAGTCTTTTTGCGAGTCATGCAATCAATTTAGGATATCATGACCAGCATTTAAAATAAATGAAATTGAATAGAATTGGTAGAAATGTTGCAGGGTAATTGTTGCCTCACTAGACTGTTGATTCATGATGAATTGCCAAGTAAGCATAGTTAGT
Source organism: Myotis davidii (assembly GCF_000327345.1). NCBI lineage: Eukaryota > Metazoa > Chordata > Mammalia > Chiroptera > Vespertilionidae > Myotis > Myotis davidii. The sequence continues at coordinate 54,854 of NW_006286005.1, forward strand.
ACAGAAGGGACATCTAACAAAGTGAACTCTGATAATGTTTTGTACTTTTAGTTCTTGAATATATAAACAAAACCTTAGAGTTGGGGGTAGGGTAGCAGGAGGCTAGGAAATTATTTCAAGTGTCTCATCCGGGGGTCAGGAAGAAAATAGAAGTGCACTATTTTAAAACTTTTATGTCGGTAGTAGTGTGGAAACACGGAGTGGAAATTGGGTGTCTTGGGAGAGAACACAGTGCATTTTGTTGGAGAAAGAGTTTTCCTGTTTTTAAGTATTAGTGAAGAATGGAGTTTGGTCACGAGAACAGGAAGAGTGAAGGTAGCCATTAATGGAAGGAAAAGTATACTAGGACTTCCACATTCCCAAGAGGAAAAGGAATAACACATAGTAACTTGATCAAACCAGAAAAAAATAAGAAAATGAGTAAAAACAATGTAAAATAAGTAATAAACATGAGCTAAAATGAAAAGTAAAATAGTTTATATCATTACAACAAATGTAACATTTGTTACAAATTATAACAAATCATTTTAAAAATCCAATTCTTCCACTGGAAAAAAAATTTAGGATAGGCTAAAAAACCTCTCAAAACTCAGTTAAATAAAGCTTATAAAATTAAAGCTTATAAAAACCAAGTAATAAAGTATGCTAATGTCAATGTGTATCATACTATGTGACATGTCAAAAATATTGAAAGTCACTGCTTTAAGTTGTGTAATTCTGACAGAGAGCTACCCACTTAGTTACTTGATTGGTTGCTTTATTTATTCTTTGTTTGTTAATCCTCACTCCAGATGATTTTTCCATTGATTTTTTTTTTATTAGAGAGAGAGGGGAAGGAAGGAGGAAGATAAAGAGAGAGAGGGAGAGAAACATCAATGTGAGAGAGACACATTGATTGGTTGCCTCCTGTTCATGCCTGGACAGTGTCAGGAAATCAAAACTGCAACCCAGGTACATGCCCTTGACCAAGCATTGAACCTGCGACCCTATGAAGCTCAGGCCAACACTCTAACCACTTATTCTTTCATTTGCTCAACAAATATTTATTAAGTCCTCAACATTTTCCAAGTATTGGGAGAAATGTTTTAATGAGAATAGGAAAAACATGGTTCCTAATTTCATGGAGCTTACATTCTAATCTGGGTGGTAAACAATAAACAAGTTTAGCAAACCAAAAATAATTTCATATTTTGATATAAGCTATATGGGAAAGAATCAGGAAGGTTGCTATAGAATAACAGGAGGTGACATGATATAGAAGGTGTGATCATAAAAGGTGACTGAGAAAGTGACATTTAGTTGAGTTCCCTTAAACTTCTGTTAGATCCAAGGTTAGGATTTTACATCTGGTATTTTATAGCCTGTTTCTTATTTCTCAGTCAAAGACCTCTCATAAAATGAAGAAAGTTACTTCATTTTCTTCTATAAAATGAGAATCTAATTTTTGCAGACTTATAATGGGCTCATCCACTTAATTATAATATTTTGAATCAAATCAGACCTATTTGCATTTAAGTTTAAAAATACATCTGAAAGTAAAAAGAAGGTAAAGGGCCTCTACAAATTTCTCTAAACGAATCGTCTAAAAATAACATAAAAAAACAAGTAATTAGCTAAATAGGCTTCCTATTCAAAGAGAAATTACCAATTAACCTTCCCCTGGCCCCCTATCAGGAAAGACAGCTAGAGAGTTGAGGAGTGAATTCCTACAGAGGGATGATCTGATCCATTTTGAGGGATGCCCTTGCTGGAGGCAATACTTACTTGAAAGAAAATCCCATGATTCCACTTAAGTTTAGGAACCTCTTAAAGGCTGAAAGAGAGAGCTCTGTTTGCTGAGAGAAAAACAATCAAGACAAGACAAGAAGGGGGTTGGTTAACAAGGCCTGTTTAGAGTCAGTCTGATCTGTCAGTGGATTTATTGAATATGATCAAGAAGATTATGTTTTATTTTGAGCTCAACACTAGTAACATATAATATGCATAATTTGCCTAAGCTATATAACCTGCATTTGCTGTTAGGAGAGTGTATTTTATTTGTGTTAGAATCAGAAGCTCTTTTGGAATTTGGATACTATGTGCAGTGCCTACTGCTTTTCCTTGGTAGGTTACAATGTCTGGCCTACTTAGAAAATATTGAATTTAAAACAAAATTGGGAATGTTTATTCACCTTTAAAAAAATGAATTATTCCACTCCATCTTAGGCTTTGGCCCCCACTTCTCTGACAAAACTGCTTGTCACATTCTCTAGTGACTTCCAGCATACTAGTGCTGTGGCCAATACCTTACCTATCAGTTGCATTTGGCATCATTGGTTATTTATTCCCTTTTTTTCTGAAAACATTTTCTTTTCTTGGCTTCTGGGACAACTCATATTTTTATTTTTCTTCCTTGTTCAACCAGTGGAGTGATTTAGGGCTCAGTTCTAGGATCCATTGCCTTATCACCACTCCCAAGATGATCTCATCTAGTGTTGTCCAAATAGACATCTACATTTATATCTACACCCTGGGAACTCTACCTTAAATACTAGTATCATTTAGCCAGTAGCTATTACTTAGTAAGTTAATTAGTACTTCAGTTTAGCCTCTCTCACATGGAAGCTTGACTTCAATCCGTGAAGTCAGTATCTTTGCAAGTCTTGCTCATTTCGTAAATTTAGCAACTCTATCCTTCCAGGTGCTCAGGCCAAAAATCTTGGAGGAGTCCTTTGCACCTTTGTATTCTACACCACATACTTAATTTACTAATAAATTGATTAAACTTATTCTAATATCTAACCATGTGGTCTTGGGGACAATGTTATTCCTCAGTTTTCTCTCCTGTTAAATCTGGATGCCAACTAACTCCTAATAGCATCATAAAGATTAAATGAAAAGAAATACTAGTATATAGTGTCTGGTATGCAGAAAGTACTTGATAAGTATTTTGATGCTACTAAGTTCGTGGCAAGAGAAAAAGTCATATTTATCTGGGTTATGTCCTCCCCTTACCATCCACTTTTGTCTGATGAAATTTAGAATAAGGCCTTGTTCCCTGACCCAGAGCTAATGGCCTTGACAGGATATCACGACTTCTGTATTTTCTTTCCCATATCTCTTCTTCATCAGCATGTCCTTAATTCCAGAATAAATATGAGGACCCTCATATCTTCAAATTTTTCACCCTTCCACCCCCTCTACTCATTCCATCCTTTGTACTCCCAAACTCCAGAATAGCAAAGTACTAAACCCTCTATTCTTTGGTCTGATTTGTCTCCTTTTCTGGTTTTTTAGAACACCAGTGTAAAGCTCAACCCATAGTACATGCCTAGCTCTTGCAAATGTCCATTCTTAGTAAGGCTTTTTACCCCTTGTGTTCTGAGGGGCTACTGGTAAAGTCCTTCAGGATTGTCCCACTTAACTCATAATTCACTTCTGCAATGCTCTTTCTGCCCCCCTCCATCAACTGCCAGTATTAAAAAATTGGGGGATAAAAGTTGAAATGTTGCACTCACTAGAACCTGTACCTACGGAGCTTATATCAGCCTCCTAGGCCCACTTTAACTAATTTTGCCAGCCTCTGCCACACGTTAAGGGCAGTGTCTGAATCCTGACTCTCACTCCCTGTCATCCCTCGGTTTCCAGCATCTCAATTAAAAATAGTAATTACTCATCATTAAATGGTGAGGTTGACTGTTCTACAGGCTGAAACTATATGTATATTGATGAACAAAACAAATTGTATCAGTGATTTAAATAAATAAAATATAATGTTTCAAACTTTCTAAACAAATTATTATTTTTTTATTCAGTCATTTATTTAACTAGAATTCATCCGATATCTGTTATGTGACAACATTCTTTTTTTTATTTTTTATTTTTTTTTAAATTTTATTTTTTATTACAAAGGGTATTACATATGTGTCCATTTTTCCCCCCGCCCAAGACAGTCCCTTAGCCTCTCCTATACCCCAGTGTCTTATGTCCATTGGTTATGCTTATATGCATGCATACAAGTCCTTTGTTTGATCTCTCCCCTTAACCCCCATCCTCCCCTACCTTGCTATTGGGTTTTGCTTCTAAGAACGTCAGCTGACATAGCAAGGAGGATTATATCTGTATACCAACTTGTTATATTCATATCTATAAGTAGGTAACATAGGTAACCAGCTGTATCTATAATATTCTAAACATGAGCTCTTACTCATGTCTCAAAGTCTAGTCCATAATCACATGGATTAGTCCCCTCCACCCCATG
>NW_006286005.1:59344-93818 GCF_000327345.1 Myotis davidii
GCCCTTATCAGATATGACATTGGCAAATATGTTTTCCCACACAGTGGATTTTCTCGTTGTTTTGTTGATGGTTTCTTTTGCTGTGCAGAAGCTTTTTATTTTGATGTAGTCCCATTTATTCATTTTCTCTTTAGTTTCAAGTGTCCTAGGAGCTGTATCAGTGTTATGTGACAACATTCTTTCATATGCTAAGGACTCAACAATAAAGAAAACAGTCCAAAGTATCCTTCCCCTCATGGAATTATACTCTAGTACAGCAATTTTCAACCAGTGTGGCACAAGAATGTTTAAAACATGCAATACCTGCCTGGCCTGCATGGCTCAGTGATTGAGCATCAACCTATGAACCAGGAAGTCACGGTTTGATTCCCAGTCAGGCCACACACCCAGTTGCAGGCTCGATCCCCGGTGGGGAGTGTGCAAGAGGCAGCCAATTAATGATTCTCTCTCATCATTGATGTTTCTATATCTCTCCCCCTCCTATCATCTCTGAAATCAAATATGTACATTTTTAAATTTTTTAAAAAATAAAATAAAACGTGCAATATCTGACTACTTAGTTAGGGGCACTGACCTCTTTTCCATTACACTGTCAAATTAAAAAATGACAACAGCCAACACAACAGTAGTTCTGCAAGAGGTGGCTGCCAGCCCCCATCACTCCTCAGGAGGTGGAGAAGCCCTGAGGGGTGATCGGGGCTGGCAGCTGCTACTCACATCCACTCACAGCGCCGAGCAATCGGGGCTGGCACCAGGCACTGGCTGTGGTTGCGAGCGGTGGCTCTGGCGCTGGCAGCAAGTGTGAGTGGGGCCGACGCTGGCGGCAAGTGCCGGTGCTGGAAGCAAGTGTGAGGCCTGGGGGGACACAGTGCATGGGAGCAAAGAATTTTCAGTAACCACCAGAGGTTCGCCCCAAAGATAGCGACTGGTGCCTGGCCTTAGTCTGGCGCCCCCACTCACCTGCTCCACCATCCCGTGCAGCTGATGCCCGCCATGTTCTGCACTCTGCTGCCTATTGCCAAAGCCCACCGTGTTCTGCGCATGCCCCTTGGTGGTCAGCGCACATCATAGCAGTTGGTTGTTCTGTTGTTCCACTGTTTGGTCTATTTGCATATTAGGGTTTTATATATACAGGTGAGTTCTAAGTCAGTGCTCTAAATGAGGCAGTTAAACCTTCATGTAAGCACTTGTGTCTTTCTTCTGAAAAATACTGGTCACTAATTTTCTCTTTTACATTTTTTTAAAAGAGAGATTTATAGCTTAATTCTACTATGGTTAATCTTAATTTGTCAACAGATTGTTTGAGATTTGTAAGACTATTTTACTAATTAAAAACTGAGGTTTCCATAGTAACTAGTATATCCTGACTGCTCTGCTTCTGTAACCTCTGAGATCCAGAGTAGGTTTTCACCTGAATTCTTCTATTGGCTACACTGATTTCAGATGCTTTCTTGAACTTTAGACTATAAAGAAAAATGCTTTCTTTACTGATTGCACAACTTTGAGAATTTTTAGACAATTTTTTATAACATCAACCAATTGTTTCTGATGTTTCGGAAGTTTTAAAAGTGAAAATAATTTAAATGCACTTTCAAAATTACTTTAGGAATAACACAGATATGGTGGTGAAATATTTGTTTAAGTTATTGTGGACTTAGAGTTTTAATTTCAGAAAATGCCTTGAAGTAAAAGGATCAGTCATTTGATGAATATGTTATTCTGAAGAATTTTTCTACTAGAGAGATTACATTTTATTATTGGGAGGCTATCTTATTAACTCAGAAAAGGAAATCTTGCTTAGCTAATAAGGTTTGCTACAAGTAATATATATGATTTTTGCAGTGAATGAGTGGACTTGGAGTTCTGGAAATTTAACATCTCCTCATAAGATTCATTTTCTTGCTGTTGAGACTTTCCATATGCTGCTGCCTCTGCTTAGAATGATTTCATAATTTCTGCACACTTCCATAGCTCTCTTGCTCCTAATAGTGCTTGGCTTACTTTATTTGTTCTTTAGATCTTAGGTGAGATGTCATATTCTCTAGGAATATTGTTCTGACTCCCCAAGACTACTGTATGGCTCCTCCTACATGCTCACATACTCCTGGTGAAGAGAGTTTCATGCCTAATTGTAATGGTTAGTTTACTCAATAAAGTAATTCTGGAAGGAAGGACCAGGATCTTGTTAAGTGCTTTGGGCTCAAAGACCCACTTAATGCCTGGCTTATAAGAGTTCTTTAAAAAAGATTATGTTAAATAACTGTGTACCTTTTCAAGGGCTGCCAAACAAAATACCACGAACTGGATGACTTAAAAAATCAGGAACGTATTTTCTCTAGTTCTGGAGGCTAGAATTCCAAAAATAAGATGTTGGCAATGTTGATTTCTACTGGGAGTTCTGAGGATGAGTCTGTTCCATATGTATCTCCTCTCTCCTAGCATTTAGCAGTAACCGGCAATCATTGGATTGACTACTTCAATTTCTGCCTCTGTCTTCACATGGTGTTTTCCCCTATGTATGTGTCTGTGTTTCTTCTTGTCTTCTCCTAAGGCCATTAATATTGGTTTAGAGCCCACCCTAATTCAGTATGACCTTATCTTAAGTTGTTTGCAAAGACCCTACTTCCAAATAAGGTAACGGTCACAGGTACCAGGATTTAGAACTTCAACATATCTTTTAGGGGACACAATTCAACCTAAGACAGTAACCATAGAGTACATTTTTACTTTAGGGTCAAGTTGATATAAAGTACCATCTTGCTGTGGCTGATGTGCCTTAGTAGGTTGAGCATTGTCCCATGCATGGAAAGGTCACGGATTTAATCCCCGGTCAGGGCACAGGCCCAAGTTATGGGTTCAGTCCCTGGTTGGGATGCATACACAAGGCAACCAATCAATTTCTGTCTCACATCAATGTTGCTCTCTCTTTCATCTTAATCATGGGCAGGCCAGTCAGTAAGCTGCTAACTAGCTAATTATAATCACTTAATGGGACAACATTTACAGAGTAGGAAATACTTGGTTTGTTTATTTTAATAGTCTCAATATACAGATTTGATAACTTCTTAGAGAATTTTATTTATTAAATCTTTTGATTCAGTTACCAAATGTATGAAATAGTTTTCCCCTCTGGGCACAGTTTAAACAATTCTAGAAAGGTAAATTTATATGTAGCAACTTCAGACATAATTATGTCCCAATAACTATGCTAAATTCAGGGTTGTTAATTCTTATGTGTAACTCAAAGTCTTATATTTCTAATTCAGGTCATCTTTCTTTTACACTCACTGTAAGGCAGAGAGAGAAGAGGCAATAGGAAAAGTTATTTTTTTGGCATTTAGCAATTATTTGATTAACATGTAAATTGTATTCAAATTAATATAAGATATGCATCTATTATTTTTAGTTCATCAGATTAGGTTATTTTTAATTTTAATAAGATGCAAAAATAATTAAGTGATTTAAAATATATAATTTAATACTGAACTAGTTTCTCAGTAGTGATGATTGCAAGGTTGCACATGAGGTTCCAGGGACATGCTCAGCTACAAGGTCCAACAGACAGCAGGCAGAAGATGAGGCCTGGAAACCAGCCCACATGGGCAAGGACTAGAAAGGCTTGCAGATTTCCAAGGGGAGGAAAGTAAAGACTGACACTAGGTCTAGGAAACAAAGTGATTTTGATATGTGTCTGCATGCATGTATGTGTTGCGTGCCTATACCCATGTTGTAAATGGTATTGGGTTAAGGGATTAATATGGTTTGGGATCTAATTAGATGTGAATGTGGACAACTAGAAATGTTGCAAAGTCTGTGCTTTTGATACATAAACAAATACTTCCAAAAAGTGTCTTCTAGATTCTCAATATTAATAGGACTATTATTTTAGAATTTATGAAAGTCTCATGGAGGTTTCACATTTTTATTATTCTGCTAAGCTAGCAGGGGGGAAATCATATATTACTTGTTGGTAGACTTCAGAAGCATTCTTTTCAGACTTTTCTTAAAAAGGTCTACCGTTTAAGTAATTTCATACAGAGTGCTTATATGATGATACTCATAAGCACACTAATATCAGTTCTTAAAGAGCAGACTTAAACTTTAAGTTCCTTATTTTTTTCTAATTAAGTAAAACCTTTAACACCCCATATGCCTGGTAAAAAGTAATTGCTTTGTTGATGATATTCATAATATTTACCAATTGCTAACTCCATTTGTGACATAAAGAACTTAATTGCTGAATTTAAATGACACTGCAAAAAGGAAAGGGAAATCTATAGACCAATGTTTAGTGCTAAAAGTTAATTATTTTAATATTTGCTACTGTATATTTCATCTACTTTTTCCGCAGTTTAAAAATGTCTGGGCAAGAAGAGAAACATTTTAAATTTCAAGTTACAAACAAGAATAGCTCTTTGCCAACACAGAACATAATATGGGGACTCTATAGCTATTGTTTCTAAGAATATAAGAGCTGATTGCATCACATTGTGTGTATTCTGTAAGAAAAACAGTGTAATGCTTATATGGCTAGTAATGGGATGCTCAAAGTCAATATATTGTGCACTTTTGAGTGACATGGAAGGATAACACTATTACATTTTTGTATTTTAGTCTCTGTTCTGAGTTAATTATGTTCACTGTTCCATCATCAGTTGTCATTCACTCTTTTGTAAAATTTGAGCATCTGCATTTAATATTGTTGTATTGTTTCAGTTTACTACAGCTGGTTGCAATAGACTCAAATGACAACTTCCCATCTATCATAAAAGGTAACAAAAAACTCATTCAAAATAGAAACATCTTACTTTGCAACAAATATACAATCTAAATATGAGTAAGATGTCTAAACTTATAAAAATTAGAATGAGTTTATCTCATTATATGTAAACACAACTATCTTAAAGGTGCTACACCTTTTTTAAAGAAAATGGCTAGAGATTCCAAAATGGCGGCAGAGTAAGTGGAAGGTAAACTGACACTCTACCAGGACCAAACTGGAATACAACTGAAATGCAGAAAAACCACCCTGAAAAATCAATTGAAGACTAACTGGAAACAACCTTGATAATAAGGACAGAAAGTGGAGACCACATAAGACTGGTAGGAAGTGTAGAGATGTGAAAGGGCTAGTGGACTCCTATAGACAGCAGCTGAAGTTCTGGAGAGATATCTCAGCTGTGAGGGATCCCATTGAGAACTCTGGGTTCTAAGCCCCAAGCTAAGATCCCCAGCCCAGACCACCAGAACTGAGAAAGATGCCCAAATAACATCTGGCTGTAAAAAGCAGCAAGGTTGCTGTCTGCCAGCAAGAGACGGCTGGAAATATAGGCACTGTCTGAAAGGGCCAATGAACAAAATTTCATGTGCAGCCACTAACTTTGGGCCCTGGCAGAGGGATGAAAGAGTGGACTGGAGCTGTGTGAGCAGAAACCAGGTTTGGGTGCTCTGGGGTTGGAGCTCAGAGGGCAGCCACCCTGGTTTCCTGTGCTGACTCATTCCCTCACACTGAAGAGGACATATTTCTCTGGTGAATCTTTACTATCCAGGCAGTTTTTTCCTCAGGGGAAGGCAGTTGCCCCACCCTGTTAGAAGACCTCTTGTACCACCCTGTGGCCTAAAGCTAATAAAAACTGCGTGTCAATAGGACAACAGGGAGAATTGGGTCTCTGGAGGTTTTGAGCCTGGCCTAATCTAGGGCCCAGGGCTAGGAAAAGAAGACCCTGGTGCTCATCTTGGTCCTTTACAAAAAGCACCCAGACCCAACAGAGGGAACCACAAGCTGTGGATTGCTGATATTCCCAAACATGGTACTCAGAGCGAGTCAAAAACAGCATCTGACATTGTTCTGCACTAGAGCCAGAGCAGATCTACCCAATACACAAATCCAAACCCAAACAGGCAGCCAAAATGGGGAGACAAAAAACAAACCCCAAATGAAAGAACAAGAGAATCACCCAAAATAAGAGCTAAATGAAATGGAGATAATAAATTTATCAGACACAGAGTTGAGAAAATTGATGGCAAAGATGCTCCACAGCTAGAGAAAAGATATACTACTATGAAGAACGACATAGCACTAATAAAGAACACAGTGGAAGGAATATGCACAGAAGATAAGGGGAAGCCAGTGATCATATCAGTGATTTAGAAGACAGGGTAGAAAAATTCACTCAATCAGTGAACCAGAAAGAAAAAGAAAAAGAATTAAAAAACAGGAGGACAACATAAGGGAGCTGTGGGACAACATGAATCTTAACAATATTCACATAATAGGAGTGCCAGAAAGTGAACAAGGGATAGAGAATGTGTTTGAAGAAATAATGGCAGAAAAATTCCCTAACCTGGTAGAGGAAAAAGTCACACAAGTTCAGGAGGCACAGAAAGTCCCAGGCAAGAAAAATCCAAATAGGCCATGTCCAGACATAGCATAATTAAAATGCAAAAAATTAAAGACAAAGAGAATCTTAAAGGCAGTCCAACAAAGCTATCATTCAAAGTAGATGTTGAAATAAAGAGCTTCCTCCTCCCAAAAAAAGGCCAAAGGCCAAACCAGCACTGCAAGAAATGCTAAAGGGGGTGGGGGCGACTGCGGAGAGGTCAATGGGGGAAAAAGGAGACTTATGTAATACTTTAAACAATAAATAATTTAGATTACTGTAATGAGAAAAAAATATATAGATAAACATAGGCATAAAGAATTAAAATGGCAATGAATAAGTATCCTATATAATAAAAGGCTAATATGCAAATAGATTAAATGGTGGAACTACGGAACAAATGAACAACTGGTCACTATGATGAGCACTGACCACCGGGGGTGTGTGTGGAATATGGCAGGCATTGACCATGGTGGGATGGTAGAGCAGGTGAACAGGGGTGCCAGAACAAGGCGGGGCGCTGGTTGCTGTCATCAGAGTGAGCTTCTGGTGGTTACTGGAAATTCTTTGCTCTTATATGCCACAGTCCTGCCCAGCACTTGCATCCACAGCCAGCACTGGAGCCACTGCTCACACCCACTGCTAGTGCCAGCCCTACTCGCACCTGCTGCTGGCACAGGCCCCAGTCACTCTGTGCTGTCAGCAGGTGCAAGTGGGGCAGATGCTGTCAGTGTGTGAGAATGGTGGTGGTGGGAGCGGGGCTGCCAGCAGATAGGTGACCTGGGGACAAGGTGGGAGGGGCCGGACAAGGGCAAGAGGATGGGCTGAGACCCACCCCTGTGTCTACCACAACCTACAGTTCCATTCAAGGTGCACAAATTTGTGCACTGGGCCTCTAGTTTATCAATAATAACCTCAAGTGTAAGTGGATTAAATGCTGCAATAAAATGGCATAGGGTAGCTGAATGAATACAAAAATATGACTTAATTATGTGCTGTCTATAAGAGACCCACCTTACAACAAAAGACTCAAATAGGATGAGAATGAAGGGATAGAATAATTTTCCCATGCAATTGGAAACAAACAAACAAATAAAGCTGTGGTAAAAATACTCATATCTGACAAAATAGACTTAAAAATGAAGGCCATCATAAGAGACAATAATGGTCATCATATAATACTAAAGGGATTAATCCAGTAAGAGAAATAACCCTGGAAAACATATATGCACCCAATATAGGAGCACCTAAATATATATAAAAAACTTCTGGAGTACTTTAAGGGTGAGATCGACCCCAATACAGTCATAGTAAGCAACATTAAAAACCTCAGTGACTTCATTGGATAGATCTTCCAGACAAAAAATTAATAAGGATATAGATAGACTAAATGACACCCGGAATCAGATGGATTTAATTGACATTTATAGAACATTTCACTCCAAAGCAGCAGAAATACATTCTTCTCAAGTGCACATGGGTCATTCCCAAAGATACACCACATGTTAGGACACAAAAAAATCTCTAAAGTTCAAGATGATTGAAATGATATCAAACATCTTCTCAGACCACAGTGGAATTAAATTAGAAACCAACTACAGTAAACACATTCAAAACCATTAAAACACATGGAGGCTAATTGGCATGTGATTAAACAATGAATGGGTTAACAACAAGATCAAGAAAGAATTAGAAACTTCCTGGAAACAAATGAAAATGAACTCACAACAACCTAAAAATCTCTGGGACACAGCAGTCCCGAGAGGAAATTTTATAGCACTACAGGCCTACCAGAAAGCCAAGCTTTTTTTTATGATTTAATAAAATAATATTATTATTTAATAATAAACTATTTTACCCTACAATGTAAAGAATTAGAAAGAGAACAACAAGAAAAGCCCAGAGTAAGTAGAAGGAAGGAAATAATAAAGGTCAGAGAAAAAATAAATCACATAGGGACTAAAAAAATACTAAAAAAAATCAGTGAAATCAAGAGCTGGTTCTTTGAAAGGATAAACAAAATTGATGAACTCATTAAGAAACAGAGACAATCCAAATGAATAAAATCAGAAGCAAAAGCAGTGAAGTAACAACTAACAAAATTTTAAAGAATTGCAAGAAAATACTATGAACAATTATATGCCAACAAGCTGGACAACGTAGGTGAAATGGACAAATTCTTAAAAAATATAATCTTCCAAAACTGAGTCAGGAAGAAACAGAAAACCTGAATAGGCTAATAATGACTACTGAAATAGAAGCAGTCATAAAAAAAAAAAATTCCCAGAAAACAAAAGCCTAGCCAGGATGTATTCACAGGGGAGTTTTACCAAACCTTCAATGAACAAGTAATACATATCCTCCTCAAACTGTTCCACAAAGTCCAAGAGGAAGAAACGCTTCTAAGCTCTTTTTATGAGGCCAGCATTATCCTAATTCCAAAACCAGATAAAGACACTACAAATAAAGAGAATTATAGGCCAATATCCCTGATGAACATAGATGCTAAAATCCTCAACAAAATATTAGCAAATCACATCCAGCAATATATTAAAAAGATCATACACCATGACCAGGTGGGATTTATTCTAGGGATGCAAGGCTGGCACGATATTTGCAAATCAATAAACATGATACAACACATAAAAAAATTGGAAGACAGAAATCACATGATCATATCAAGAGATGCAGAAAAAGCATTCAACAAAATCCATACCCCACTTTTTTAAAAATAAAAACTCTCAGTAAAGTGTGAATAGAGGGGTCATATCTCAATATAGTAAAGACCATCTATGGAAAACCTACATATTCAGTGGGTAAAAACTAAATCCATTTCCTCTAAGAACAAGAACAAGACAGGGATGTCTGCTTTCACCACTTTTATTCAACATAATACTGGAAGTACTAGCCACAGTAATCAGATAAGAAGAAATATAAGGCAGCCATATTGGAAAGGAAGAAGTAAAACTCCTATTATTTGCAGATGACATGATATTGTACATAGAAAATTCTAAAGACTCCACCAAAAAACTACTAGGTTTAATAAATTAATTTAGCAATGTAGCAGGACACAAAATTAACACCCAGGAATCAATGGCATGTTTATACACTGATAATGAATTATCAGAACGAGAAACTAAACAAACAATCCCATTTACCATGGCAACAAAAAAATTAAGATATTTTGGAATAACCTTAACCAAGGAGTTAAAGACTTGCACTTGGAAAACTACAGGACATTAAAAAAAGAGATAGAGGAAGATATAAACATGTGGAAGAGTATATTGAGTTCATGGATTGGTAGAATTTAATATAATTAAAATTTCCATACTACCCAAAGCAATCTACAGATTCAATGCAATCAATATTAAAATACCAATGGCATATTTCATAGACCTAGAACAAATACTACAAAAATGTAAATGGAACCAAAAAAGACTCAGAATACCCACAGAAATTATGAGAATGAACTAAGTTGGAATATCACAATAACAGATATAAAATTATACTACAAAGCACTGTAATCAAAACAACCTGGCACTGGCTTAAGAACAGGCATACTGATCAATGGAACAGAACATAAACCCCAGAAATCGACCCAAGGCAATTATGCTCAATTAATACTTGACAAAGTAGGCAAGAAGATACAATGGAGTCAAGACAGACTCTTCAATCAATGGTGTTGGGAAAATTGGACAGATACATGCAAAAAAATGAAACTAGACTACCAACTTACACCATACACAAAAATAAACTCAAAATGGGTAAAAGACTTAAATGTAAGTCATGAAACCATAAAAAGCCTAGTAAAAACTATAGCACAATCTCAGACATCTCTCATAGCAATATGTTTATGGATACATCTCCTAGGGCAAAGGAAACTAAGGAGAAAATAAACAAATAGGAATACATCAAAATAAAAAGCTTCAGTACAGCAAAAAAAAAATCAATAAAATAAAAAGGGTGGCACACTGTATGGGAGAACATATTTAGCAATGATACATCTGATAAAGTGTATCCAAAATATATAAGAAATTCATACAACTTAACAAAAGGTAGACAAACAATCCAATTAATAAATGGGCAAAGGACCTAAATAGACACTTCTTTAGAGCCAACATACAGATGTCCAAGAGACATATGGAAAAATGCTCAAAGTCATTGTTCATCAGAGAGATGTAAATTAAAATGACAATGCTGCATCATCTCATACCTGTGAGAATGGCTGCCATCTACAAATCAACAATTGACAAGTGCTGGTGAAGATGTGAAGAAAAGAGAACCCTAGTACACTGCTGGTGGGAATGCAGACTGGTGCAGCCATGATGGAAAACAGTATGAAGTTTCCTCAAAAAGTTAAATATGAAACTGCCATTTGACCCAGTGATCTCACTTCTAGGAATATATACTAAGAGACCTGAAACACCAATCAGAAAGAATGTACGCACCCCTATGTTCATAGCAGTGAAATTTACAATAGCTAAGATTGGACACAGCCCAAGTGCCCATTAGTAGATCAGTGGATAAAAAAGCTGTGGTACATTAACACAATGGAATACTATGAAGCAGTAAAAAAGAAGGATCTCTTACCCTTTGAGACAGCATAGAGCAGTGGTTCTCAACCTGTGGGTTGCGACCCTTTTGGAAGTCGAATGACCCTTTCACAGGGGTCGCCTAAGACCATCGGAAAACACATATATAATTACATATTGTTTTTGTGATTAATCACTCTGCTTTAATTATGTTCAATTTGTAACAATGAAGTTGGGGGTCACCACAACATGAGGAACTGTATTAAAGGGTCGCAGCATTAGGAAGGTTGAGAACCACTGGCATAGAGGGACCTGGAGAGTATGTTAAACAAAATAAGCCCACTTGAGAAAGACAAGTATCATATAACCTCACTTATATGTGAATTTAATGACAAAATAAACTGATGAACAAAAGAAATCCAGAAACACAGATGCATAGAACAAACTGTATAATCTCAGAAGGAAGTTGGAGGAGGTTATGTGGGTGGGAAGAGCTCAACCAAAGAACTTGTATGTATGCATACCCATGGACACAGATAATAAGGGGGTGAAGGCTTGAGCCATGTGGGGTAGGGAATGTAGAAGTGGGCCAGAAGAGGTAAATGGGGGGAAAAGGGTAACATATGTGAAACTTTCAAGAGTAAAGATTTAAAAAATGGCTAGTTAATATTCATTTTTTAAATCATAAATTTCTTAATCATTATAATTTTTATATGTTGTTAATTACATATAATGTTTTAAAAATTAGAGAAAAATAATACAAAATAATTAAAATATTTAACAAATATGAGAAAATATTCAAAAATATAATCATGGAATAATCAGATCCAAAAAATAGAAAATATGTTAAAAATGGCACTTAATATTAAAACAAAACATAATTTGTATATTTCATATTTTGAAAACTTTTAATTATTCTACACAAATGTACACATACACATAACACACACACAAACTTGCTAAAGTGTAGGCAAAAAATTTCAGTGGGAGAGCAAGCAGAACAAAGGTGACAAGATAGCTATACCTACAAATCTGTATTTGCTATCACCCGGATGTCTGTTAAAAAGTGTTAAAACTAGAATGTGCCTAGCAACAATCTCTCAGCAGAATATCCTTAAGTACTATTTAATTGAAACCACAAATGGCTAATGAAATAGGAATTAAATAATCGTTTTCTTTCATTGATAGAAATAATCCTGAGTTATAAGCATTTCCTCTCACTAGTTGGGTTAAAATTTTAGGTATTCTCTCTTGGAAGAGTGCTTTTATTTCCCAAAGGTTTAAACTGTGAGAACACAAGACTTATATGTCAAGTCTAGTGCAAACCAAACCTAAGTTAGTTATTTTCATTGACTAATAAATAATGTAAGAGTATCAATAATCTTTAGATATTGGCAAAAGGATATATAGAATAAATGGTAATCTTAAGAACCAAATAATATAACTAAATATATTGACAAATTTGGAGCAGAACAATTTGTGGGAAGTTAGTCGTCTAGTTAGAGTATATGTTCTTCAACAGTAAGGTTTATGATCTATTTCATTACCTGCTCTTCTAAGAATGATTACCATATAATAGGTACTAAATATTTATATATATCCTATATAATAAAGAGCTAATATGCTAATTAGACCAAACAGCAGAATGACCATCCAGACAACCTTCCAGATGCCTATCAGGATGACCTTTTGGATGAAGCTGGAGCTGCAAGGACTGGCTGAGACTGTGAGGGGCTGCAAGGGCCAGCTGAGGCTGCGAGGGCCACCCAAGGCAGCCAGGGCTGTGAGGGCCAGTCAAGGCAGCTGGGGCTGTGAGGGTCAAGCCCCTTGCACAAATTTCATGCACTGGGCCGCTAGTATTAAAATAAACAGGTTTCTTTTATTGCTACTTTTTACAACAGTCCCTTTAGCATTTCTTGCATTGCTGGCTTGGTGGTAATAAATTCCCTTAGCCTCTTTTTGTCTGTGAATCTCCTCATTTCACCTTCAATTTTGATTGATAGCCTTGCTGAATAGAGTATTCTTGGATTCAGTTTCTTACTTTGCATCACTTTGTATACTTCATTCCATTCCTTTCTGGCCTGATATGTTTCTGTTGAGAAATCAGTTGATAGTCTAATGGGAGATCCCTTGTAGGTAACGTTCTGTCTCTCTCTTGCAGCTGTTAAAATTCTCTGTTTGATGTTAATGCTTGCCATTGTAATTATGATGTGTCTTGGTGTAGATCTTTTTGGGTTCATCTTGTTTGGGACTCTATGCTGTGTGACTTTTTTTCTTCCCTATATCAGGAAATTTTTCTGTCATTATTTCTTCAAATAGGTTTTCTATTCCTTGCCCCTCTTCTTGACCTTATGACACCCCTATTATGTGGATGTTGCTTCATTTTATGTTGTTCCAAAGCTCCCTTAAACTCTCCTCCTGCTTTTTAATTTTTTTTCCAATTGCTGTACAGATTGGGTGTGTTTTACTTCCCTGTATTCTAACTCACTTATAGTCTACTGTTGAAACCTTCCATTGTGTTTTTTTAGTGCAGCTATATCATTTTTCATTTCCTCTTGATTCTTACATATGTTGTTGATCTCATTCAGCAGTTTTAGAAACTTTATGACTCTTACTCTGAATTCTTTCTCTAACATATTGCTTGCCTCATTTCATTTAGTTCCTTTTCTGGTGATCCCTACTTTTATTTCCTTGGGGGGTTGTTTCTTTGTCTTCCCATCTTTGCTGTCTCTTTCTGGCCCTGGGCTCCCTGCTTGGGATTTGAGAGGTTGAAGACTTTATCAGGACAATGGTCCAGAAAGCATTTGCCCAGAGGCTGAGTCTGCCTTGAGTCTCATGCCTTTATTGTCTCTGTTCTGAGTTGTATCCCCTTCTCCCACAGGTCTGGCCCCTCAGTTTTATGCTTCAGATGCTTGGGGTGGCAGGAGAATGTGCACAGTTCCCTGGTGTGTGACTCCCTGTGAGGACCAAGAGCCCTCTGGCATGCAATTTACTGTGCGACCCTGGCACCTATGGCAGGGTGGTGCTCTAGTTCCCTCTGGCAGCACACTTGCAGTGCAATCCTATGATCCCTGTCTGAGCACACCGGCTTACTCCAGGTATCCCTGGAAGCTCTCTTCTGTGGCCCAGAGTAGGATACTTGCTAGTTTGTTCTGAGTAGCCCCTGCAGGACTGTCCCAGGGGCTGGAGTGGAGGGGGTATGATTGCTCTGGGTCACACATTCAGAGCTCTCCTGTGGTTCAGAGTGGAGTGCATGCTGGGTTACTCCATGTTGCCCCAGCAGCAATTCCATGGGCTCGGGGTGGAGTGAGTGTGGGTTGCTCTGGGTCACATAGTTCTTCCTTTCTTGAGGCCTGGACTGAGGCATATGCTGGGTTGCTTCAATTCATCCCTCCTTGGTGTGGAGTAGGGGTGGGTTGCTCTGGGTCACACAGTCCACACTCTCTTGTGTCCAGGAGTGAGGCACCCTGGGTTGCTCTGGGTCGCTCTGGGTTGCCCCTCCTGGGCCCTGGATGAAGTGGACATGGGTTGCTCTGGGTCACACGGTTTATGCTCTCCTGTGGCCTGGAGTGGGGCATGCGCTGTGTTGTTCTGGGTCACCCCAGCAGGGCTGTCCCAGGGGCTAGGGTCAAGTGGGTTTGGAGTGGCTCCTGGTCAGACTAGCAGTAGGGTCTGTGGCAAGAGTGGGGCACAAGGTCCTTCTGGCTTGTACTCACTGAAGAGTCCTAGAGCCGGATCCTAAGATCTGGGTCCTTGTGGGCTGGTGAGGAGTCCTGGTGCAGTAGGTCACTCTGGCATGTGATCCCTGCAGATGTCTGGGAGCCTGCCAGGAGGTACTTCACCACTCACTGCCGGGGCACGGTGGTGGTTCTATGTGGGTTATTGCTGGCAAGCAGCATTCTCTAGGCATCCTCTGCCCTTCCTTATTGAAAACTGTCTCCTCAACTGTGTCTAATTTGTTAATTCAGGTGGATGTTCTCCTATTTAGTTGCTTTTCTGGCCCTGTCCCAGGAGGAGGTGCATGACACTGCTGCCTATTCAGCTGCCATTTTCTCCCTTCTTCAACAGATTTCCTTTAAATTTATGTAAATTAATTTGGAAATTTAGTCATAGAAAATCACCCCATTTTTAGCTTTGCTGATTGGAGATCAGAATTAATACTATAATAAACATAATCCTATATAATAAAAGGCTAATATGCAAATTGACTGAATGGTGGAATGACTGGTTGTTATGACACACACTGACCATCAGGGGGCAAATGCTCAATGTCAGAGTTTCCCTCGATGGTCAGTGCACTCCCACAGTGGGAGCACTGCTCAGTTAGAAGCCCTGAGCTGGGCTCACAGCTGGCAAGCACAGTGGCAGTGGTGGGAGCCCTTCCAGCCTCCACAGCAGTGACAAGGATGTCTCACTGACAGCTTAGGCCTGCTCCCTAGCAGTTGAACATCCTACGAGAGTTCCCGGACTGCGAGAGGGTGCAGGTGGACTGAGGGAAACCCCCCCTCCCCGAGTGCACGAATTTCATGCACTGGGCCTCTAGTACATTATATGATTATATGATAGACCCAAATGCATAGATTATATATTAACCAAGACTCATTTAAATTTCCTGTCATTTTATGTTGTTATTAGATGCCTAGTGCACGACATTCGTGTGTGTGTGTGTGTGGGAGGGGAGATCTCCCTTAGCCTGGCTGCATCCTTTCATAGTCTGGGAGCCCTTGGGGGATGTCTGACTGCTGTGGAGGTGGGAGAGTCTCCCACCACTGCAGCTGCGCTCACCAGTCATGAGCCCGGCTTCCTGCTAAGCGGCGCTCCCCCAGTGGGACTGCACTGACCACCAGGGGGCAGCTCTTGCATTGAGCATCTGCCCCCTGGTGGTCAGTGCATATCATAGCAACTGGTCATTCTGCTCTTTGGTCAATTTGCATATTAGCCTTTTATTACATATTATTTGTGATACTTTGTGTTAATATGCCTCATGGTAATTTAAGAACCCTACATGATTTTACAAAATAAATAAAATCTGTGGCTCTTGGCTTAAAATATTCACTTGCATTTAATATTATAGAAATTTACATGATGGGATTAAATAGCCTGCAGTTCAAGTATGTAAGATAAAATGGAAATAATGCAACCAATTGCAATCATATTGTGCCAATATTCAGGCAGGGCACAGAGGAAAGACACAACAGGTTTTGAAACCAATCAAATTAATCATAGCCTAAGCTGGGAAATAGAGAGGGCAAGATTGCTACTCATCAGGTCGTGCTGTGATGAAGGAAATATCTGATCATTTGATTACGGGGCTACAGATACAGGATTGTGTAAGTCTTTCCCAAGTAACTAAGTTTGATAATGTATGGATGTTCCTGCTGCTTGGAAGCAAGAGTAGAATCTCTCTTAAAACTCATATGTTTTAAGTTCAGGGCCCCAAATGCAACCAAAATTGTTCAAGTTTTAGATCAATCCACAATTTGTGATACAGTGAAAATGATAGGGAAAGGAGCTAATAGTGTGAAATTGAAAAACAGAATCAGAGTAGAAGCTCTTGAAGAATATGAGACAGAGGCATAGCAATGTAATTGTAGGCTTCTGCCTTTCATTTTAATGTCCTGTTGACCCCTTAAAGATTATTTTCTGTCCAATATTCATCCAACTCTACATCAGGGAGATAATTTGAGTGTCTGGAATGCTGGCTGAGGCAAGATAAGTGAGGCCAGAACTATTCTCCTGTCAGTTCCTATCTGCTTTCTTCTTCAGTTCAATGGTGCCATCTAAAGAAATATCTGCATGGCGTATTTGTTAATTATAAGTATCCACTTTTATAATGAAGTGATAATACTGGCCTCTAAGAATTCTAAACTCAGACTTTATGAAATACATAAACGTTGAGTAATTGGGACATAGCAAAACAGGGTATTTCTTTGAAATAAAGGCAAACTTGATTAAAATGCAGGTCAAACAATCTCTGACTGTGTGACTTAGGATACATTGCTTATCCTCTTTTCCTTAGTTTTCTCATTTATTAATATCTATTTCATGTGGTTGCTGTGAGGATTATGATATATGTGAACTGCTTACTGGAGCACCTGATGGAAGATATTTAATTGACTAACAACTATTTCTACAGCCCACAACATTCTCTTTATTATTTAAAAATCTTTTTCATTTGGGAATGATGATGTCTTCAAACTTAGGTGATATCAAATACATTTTTATACTTTTGTTCCTAAAATATGATAGAAAATAAGTTACCATGAAGGAAATAGTAGTAGTTCACAAAGTTTTGAGTAGTCTTCAAGTCTGAATATTTTGGGGCACCAAATTATATAAGTCAAGACAAGTGCTTGTTCTGTATTTTAATGAGTGAAACTGATATCATAACTTTTTAATGTGATGTACCTCCATGGTTCCTGTCATTTGTGAAAAGCAAACGTTCAAAGAAATACATTTAAAAAGAAACGGATATGTGAATGCTTTTGGTTCCCACTCTCTTCTAGCCATGACAGACAAAGCCAGCGATGAAAGTAGAACTCATTATTTTGAAGAAGTGGTACCTTAAATGAAAATGGCAGTGTTCTCTTATTCTCTTAGAAGTTTTCTTTTACAGTAAGAGCTAAACAACTGGTATTGGTTGAATTGTGTCTCTCACCCCCAAATCCCTCTATTCAAACATTTAAATCCTAACTCCCAGTATCTTATGTGACCTTATTTAGAAATATGATCTTTACAGATGTAATTATATGAATTAGTTAATGTGTGATTTTACTAGAGTGGGGCCCTCATCCAATATGACTGGTGTCATTATAAAAAGGGGAAATGTGGACACAGACATGCACACAGGGTAAATATAATGTGAACATGAAGACAGAAGTTGGAGTAATGCTTCTAGAAGCCAAGGATCACCAAAGATCATCAGCAAAGCACCAGAAGCTAGGAGAGATTCAAGGAACAGATTCTTCCTTACAGCCCTCAAGAAGAATGAACCCTGCTGACAGCCTAATCCCACGTGTCTAGCCTCCAGACTGAGACAACATTTCATTAAGCCATCCAGCTTATATTACTTTGTTATGATAGCCCCTGCCAACTAATGCAATGCCTGATTATTTATTGAAATGTGAGTTCTGGGGCATTCTGTATAAACCTGTATTAGGTTTCTGTGGTGAGAAATAAATTATCACAACTTAGCTTAAAACAACATACATATGTCATCTAATAGTTTCTGTGAGTCAAGGGTCCAGGCACAGGTGAGCTGGAGCCTCTGCTTGGGTTCTCACAAGGCTGCAGCCGAGGTATTAAGCAGGCTATGCTCTCGTCTGAAGGTTTGACTAGGGAAGCATCTACCGCCGAGTTCATTCAAGTTTATAGTTTTTGAATTTGTATGACTGAAGTCCCTATTTTTATTTTTATTATTTTGCTAGCTGTTGGCTGGGAGCTATCCTCTGCTCCTAAAGGGCTGTCTGCTATGCCTCGCTAGGTTCTTCCCTCCACAGTCAGTTCAAAACAGGACAGTGCTTTTTAAGTCCAGCAGGAGAACCTTGGGCCATTCACTAAGACAGAGTTTTACATAATATAAGGTAATCGTGGGATTAATATCCCATCATATTGACCACATTCTATTGGTTAGATAATTTTACAGTTTTGACCCTACACCCTAGGATGGATGGTCACAATATCTAAAAATATGTTCTTTTAATAATGAGAAAGCATAAAAAGTATTGATACATCCCCCCACACACATTCAACAATGAAAGCAGAGAAACCATTTAATAAGAATATTATAATGTTACAGAGCTTGCAACCCTTGTAACCAAATTCTGAAGATACACATATGAAGTTAGAGTTACCTGGAGAAGATTAATGAGTACAAGCCTGGCCACGAGGCCCTGGGATATACACTGCCAGTCTTCAAAAGGCCCTTTGGTTTTTTTATTCTTCTCAAGTTGTGATTCAATTTATTAGCAACTCTTATACAAACAAAAAATACATTTAAAAAATTTTGCAGTACACCCAAAGTAAGGGTAAATGTTTATAATTATATGGGAAAGAAATATACAAATATTTTAAATTATAAGAATAAAGAATGAAAGAGACAATTGAACAGAATAATTGATGTATTTTTAATTAGCTAGTTCTTTCCACACAAGGTCTGGCTAAATATAGTTAAGAAAGGGTGAGAGATATTAATACTATAGATGAATTTGGGGAGTTCTAATAAATATATTTAGGAAATATTTTAAGATTCTAGATTTATTTATTATAAAAAATGTTAGCTATTGCAATTAAGCTATATTTAGATTTATTCTACAAGTTAAACTACATTTCAGTTAATACTATATTTTTCCAGGTACACATTCAATATATAAAAGGGAAAATATTTCAAAATTTCACACAAAGTATTTGTGATCTTATTATATGATAAGATGATGAACTATGTTCTCTCACTTTGTATCTTTAAATTTTCAAAGCTCTTTCTGAAGTTATATATTGATTAGATTAAATAGAAACTCTGTGTTAAATTAAAACATACATATTATATAAGAGGGTCATTTAGCAAGGATAGCTTTCTAAATTTTATGTCCCCAGACAGCCATCAGGCAGCCAGCAGGAAAATGCATCCTGAAACCACGGAGTCTTCAGTTTTTATCTCTGACATTACATTGAGATTCGACAGATGGAGGCCCAGCAGCAGACATGCAAAGTGGATGCCAAATGAGGCACATATACATAGCAGAGTGGGGCCCTACCCAGGTGGTCATCTTCTCCTTTCCAGAACCTTTAACATGGCTCACTCCAAACTTGACTGTGCTGTAGCGATATTGACACATTCTTCAGTCATTGGTGAATGTCAGTGGGCTGTTGGCTCTTTGCATAAGGAACTTTAGCACTCTCTCTGCTCTGTACATATGTCCAAGTTGGCAGCCAGTTGGCATGGCTGCTGATGTGTCTCTATCTGTCAGATCTCCTCATCACCTTTGGGAGAGAGATAGACGATATAAGTATGTCAGCAAGAATGTTACCATTGGTTGTAGAAAGATATCCAGGGAAATAAAAATTAGAAGATATTTTAGAAGCAACATGGCAAGTCATCTTTATCATCTCAATCAAGGATGTACTTATACAGGAAAATCCAATTAAAATAGGAAAAATTTCACAAGAATGCTAGTCAATACTTCAAATAGTATTCATAGTTAATGAATAAAATATATATTTATGCAGTTGAGCCAAAGAGAGTATAGATCATGCTTATGGAGAACTAGAACAGCTTTTCTAATACAATATCAGCCAGGGTATGAAATAAATACACACCTGCCATAGCCGGTTTGGCTCAGTAAATAGAGTGTCAGCCTTTGGACTGAAGGGTCTTGAGTTTATTCCAGTCAAGGGCACGTACCATGGTTGTAAGCTTGGTCTCCAGTCGGTGCATGTGCAGGAGGCAACCAATTGAAGTGTCTCTCTCACACCAATGTTTCTCTCTCTGCGTCTCTCCCCATCTCTCCCACTCTCTTTAAAAATCAATGCAAAAAATATCCTCCAGTGAGGATTAAAAAAAAACACAAACAAAACAAAAACAAAAGCAAACATACCTAATAACCAGTCCTTTTAACTGATTAAAATTACAATAGTAGGTTATTACATGAGAGGGAATCATGCAGATATTCTAAATGTTGACAGTAATAAGTTTTCAGACATTTTTATTTATTTATTTTTTAAAAATTAAAATATTTTTATTGATTTTTAGAGAGAGAGCCGAAGGGAAAGGGAGAGAAAGAGAAACATCGATCAGCTGCCTCTTGTGAGTCTGCAACCCAGGCATGTGCCCTGAGTGCCCTGACAGGGAATTGAACCAGCAACATTTTGGTGCACAGGCCAACCAACTGAGCCACCCAGCCGGGGCAGTTTTCAGACATGTTTAGAATGTTGTGTATGTTTCCACAATTATATGCATGTGTGTCTACATTTTCCATTGTCCTATACATTAGACAGCTAGCAAAAGGAACCCAAATAATTTTGCCTCAAATTAACAGTTAACTTTGAAATAATGTTGGTTAACTGGTTCTGTTTAAATTGACTTCATCATCTTTTCATTCCAGTGATGTTACCTTTAATTCTTATATGTATTCATTCATTCATTAATACCAATAAATATTTACTGAACTCATTACCACCTATCCAACCCTTTAAGCAGATTGTCTATGTTCTGTATTTAATTTCCTGAAATCTCTATTCATCCATCTACTCACTCACTCACTTGCTTGAGATAAAAACTTGAGAATCATACTTGATTTTTCCTTTTCACTGACCTCTTACAAGCAACCAACTTTTAGTTTTCTTAATGTTATATTCTAAATATCACAGATCAGTCAACTTGTTTCCAATGCCAGAAGCAGTATTCCTTCTTTATGTAATCAAGTGATTGTGAATAGGAGTGTATAACCAGACTTTGGGAAATATACCAATGTCACACTGTTTTATGATAGTAAATATGCATTTTTCACAAAGAGGGCAAATATTATAACTTTTATTCATTCTGAGAAGATTCATAATGGAATAGTAAGAGTAGAAACTGGGACAAGTGTGGGTAGTTTTTCTTCTTGCATCTGAGCAGTGGTGGTGGACAATTGTGTCTCATTTTCAAATGAGCAAACGTTGTCATAGTGCTCTTTTAAAAAATAAACTTATCTTCATTCTACTGACACCCCCAGATTAGGAATGGAAACCTTAACCCTTGGCTTTTCTGTGGTGATCTAGACAACACAGAAATAGCAGAGCAGCTGAATCCAGGACAACTGATCTACTGCAGGGCAAGGGGAGTTACCTGAGTCCAGTTTGATGGGTGAGGAAAGAAAAAAAGGATAAAAAAAGAAAAAGAATAACAATCTTTTGTGGGTTCCAGGACACATAAAGAAAGAGAGGACTTGAAGAAAGACTGGGCTTCATATTTTCCTAGCCGGGTACTGATTGGGGATTCTGACTTCAGTTCATTTTTTGAGTCCTATGTAGTAATAACAGTATAATTTAGTGGTTACAAACATGGGACCTGGTGGTAGAATCTGTGGGTTTGAATTCAGATTTGATATTCAGCAAATAATTTAACTTCTCTGTGTTCTCAGTTTTGTCATATGAAAATGGAGATAATATTAATAATACCCATCCTGTGATATGGTGAAGTTTAAATGGGATAACACACATAAACATTTAGAAGAGCTTTTGCCATAGAGTAAGTAATAAATAAATGGAAGAGATAGGATTGTAATCCAGACCAAATAATTGAAAGCACAGCATATACTGTCTTTACTTCCACATTCTACCTGCCTTCAGGTTGCCATCTCTCTTCCATCCTCCACCATAGTTAACAGAATTGCCGGAAAGTGCTCTTTAAAACCAGAATTGGTCGATGTTCCCCAGGTTAGCTTTGTTTAGGCTTCTTTATAGCTTTCAGGTTACCCCAAAATTTCTTACCATGAAAGGTAAGTAGAGTGACCCTATAATGCAGCATCTAAGCTTAGTGAAAGTATGCACTGTTAATCATTACTTTGGGGCAACAGGCATAACTCAGGCCTATCCCAGGTAAGCAGGGACATGTGGTTACTATGGATATAAAGTCTTTCTGGGATCTGGTCTCCAAACTCACCAGTTACTTTCCTGGTTCTCTGCTGCCGCCATGCAGACCCACCAGCAGTCTCTAAACTATCATGTTTCTCTGTACCTTTAAATATGCAGTTGTAACAACCCTCACTCTTTTCTCTCCTTCCTTTACCAAGTTTATATGTATCATTTTAAGCCATTGCTGAATTCTAGAAGTGTCTGTGAATTCATGAATTCTGAGTCATTTGTGAGTCTATGTGTAATATGATGTGGGCTTATATTTATCATCATAATAAAAATAATGATAATAGTTGTCAAGTATATAATGTCTTTTATAGATGAGTACACACTAGTACCAGTATAAGTGATTTATGTGTGCTTTCTCTAAACAATCTTGCAAAGTATACCTGCATTTTTTCTGAAGTCTTAAGATAATGACACTGAAGTCCGTGATGGTTAATGATTTGCTAATAAGTGGCAGAGGCAATGTTCAGGTCCCCATATCTAAGCCCATATCTTCTTCATCAAATTGACCTCTCATCAACACAGCTATTACAAAGAATTGTAGTGAACTTATGTGTTGTCTCTGTACAATATATATTTCTTGAATGGTAATACTATTCCTTATTCATTTTTTTCTTTCCAATTTCCTATATCTAGTCCAATGTTTGGCACATGGTAAGCACCTAAAAAATGTCTTAGATTTAGAATCACACAGTCTTGACCAGTCAATAACTTTGTGAATAGTAACTAGTTTCTTTCAGTTCAAAGGCATTCTGTCCAAGTTTTCTGCCTTAAGACACATTCCTCCACCTGGTTCGCATATCTTGGTTGACCACCTAGCAAGGTGTTATAAGCCCGAAACTAATACTGGATTAAAATATTTGCAAAAAAAGACACACAAATGGCAAGGCACAAAGGCTTCATAGGAGGGTGTGTGGGTCAGGAAAATAATACAGGAGGATCTTTATGTAAAGGCTGCCTCCATCAGTTTGTTTCAGAATTAATGAGAAATATCCTTTTATAACAACTTCCTGAGATCAGTAAGGAAATGGTAATTGTGATAAGAATAGGAGGAGGAAAAATGAAAGATAATTTTGAAGCATAAGGTTACTGTGGAGGAAGCCAGATCTTAATGGCTTTCTAAAGCAGGGGACTTTGGATAAGCAAATTATAGTATGACAAAATTGACCATATGGTGGCCTTGGGAGTCTGGTGATTTAGGGAAGGAAGTCTCAGCCCATAAAAGAGAGACAGTGGCACAGAAAAAAAAGTTTAGAAAGAAGCACCATAGGTTACTCTTACTATTCAATTTTGTTTTGGACTCTTCCTTACCTTCTGTGAAAAAACCCTGGGGAAGTGAATCTGCCATTTGATCCATATTCCTGTCAAGAACGACTGCTTGCAGACAGATGGGACATCTGACAGACATGAGTCCTTGCACTACAGAAGGACAATTGTACTAGGTACTAATGACACATGCGGCTTTGTGTGCGCACAGCTTGGAAGGGCCTGTGCGAATCAGTCACCTTTAATGTTCTGGGTGTAAAATGCTGAACTCTTACTGTGCTGTCACAACATACACAGAAATCCACCCAGTTTTTACTTCTGCTTTGGTTTTGCCTATTTTTACCTAGACCTGGAAAACGTATGCAAAGATGAATAAGATATAGTTCAAAGTTGAGAACGTCACAATTCAGATGTTTTGGAGGTAGCCTTCAATAAACGAGTGCTCAAATAGAATCCTGAAACCTGAATTCGGTTCTCACTCGGCCATTATTGGCCATTGCGATTTTAATAGGTCTCTTGGCCTTCTTGTGTCTCTAGTTTCTTCTGTTTTAAATAAGGTTATTGTGCAGATAATCCCTAAAATATTTTGCAGTTTAAAAATATTGTATTATTTTAAGAGTTAGAAATGCTAAAAGAGCATGGAATTTAGGAGTCAGCCAAGTCAAAATTAAAATCCTCAAGCTACCACTGTATGAACGTGAGAACATTATGTAGCCTCTCAAGAGCTCACTTTTAATCTGTGAAATGGGAATGATACTAGCATTGCTGACCTTGTAGGCTTGCAGTGCCCATCAAGTGAAATCAGATGTGAAGTTGGTAATCACCTGGTATACGGAGTATTGATAAATCAGAGTTATATTTTATAGGCAGAAGAAATCTCATTTCCTATGAGAAGCATGGCAAATGGGATGCTGAGTTATTGTTTGCATTCCTCATCTCTGAAGGTGTCTATGAATTGAAATTAGCACTGTGTGTGAACCTCATGGGATTAAGGTGTTGCTAAGGCAACCACTAATTTTGAAATCAGAGTAAATACTTTCACAGAATGTACAGTTTCCTTTAACAAATTGGATGCCAGTGATGGGCACATCTTTCCTTCCCCCAGTCTTTACCTTTTGTACTTTGTCAAGTTGGAGTCATTTTTTTTTACTCACACAGTAGGCCACTGAAATAGCTCCTTGGCACATTCATGGAATAGACTTCTAAGCAAAGATGCCATGTGGTTTCTAGTCATCTAGTTCTGCCTTCTCTTGCCCACCTTGCAACTATCCTTATTTCCCCTACTCACTCGTATGAATTCCTGCAGAGAAGGAACCTATTATTGAGCCAGCATTGCCTCTCCTGCTACATTCTTGTGTTAAATGAGTCCTCTTCATTGTTGCAAATAATAGGCGACCACTTATGTATCAATGAAAATTCACTGCACTGCTGTGGGATGATTTCAGTCCTTGATAAATTGAATATTCCTGCCATTTTTTATAGGAAGTAATTTTAAATCTTTATTGCTTTATTTTAAATCTTTTCTTTTGGGAGGAGTGGCCAATCTTTTTCATACACTTAGCATATTTTCTCCTTGAATCACTTGGAACAATGGGTACTTTAACAGTGGCATCTTTTTTTTTTTGCAATAATTTTTAGTGCTGGCTTCTGCTTTTGAATATGCCAGTAGCAAAGCATGAATACAATACTAAAAATTCATGGAAGAATGTTAATTACCTTCCTTGAGAATATCAAAGAAAAATGTATGAATATTTATACTTTTCTGTTTAAGTCCTGAAATCAGCAACAATTCACTAGATTTTTCATAGCTTCTCTGGGAAAAGGCTTCACCATTCTCTTTCACTGAGGTTTTTACCTTATGACTGGCACAGTGTTAGGACTCTCATGCATACCGTGACACTTATAACATGAGATAACTATAATACAGTAGGTATTATTATGTTCATTTAAAAATATTTATTAATTAAATTGATTAGGGTGACATTGGTCAACATGAACATACAGGTTTCAGGTGTGGATTTCTATGTTACAAGATCTGTATATTGCACCATGTGCCCATCGCCCAAAGTCAGATCTCCTGTCACCTTATATTAGGACCCCTTCTCCCTCCAACCCCTTCCCTCTGGAAATCATCACACTGCTGTTTGTATTCACGAATTTCAGTTTTATATCCCACATATGAGTGAAAACATATAGTTCTTAGCTTTTTTTCTGACTGACTTATTTCACTTAGCATAATGTTCTCAAGGTCCATCCATGTTATTTGCAAATGACGCTATTTTATCCTTTCTTATGGCTGAGTAGTATGCCATTGTGTATATGTACCACATCTTCTTTAACCAGTCCTCTATCCCAGGACACTTTAGTTAACACTTATTATTTATAATGTCTTGTTTGTAATGGCCACTCTAACAAGGATTTGTATTTCCCTAATTGCCAGTGAGGTTGAACATTTTTTTATACAACCATATTGGTTGTTCATGTCTTCTTGGGAGAGGTGTATTTTCAGGTCCTCTGCCCACTTTTTAATTGGGTTGTTTGTATGGTGTTGAGTTTTATGAGTTCTTTATATATTTTGGAATTTAAACCTTTGTCGGAGCTACTGTTTGCAAATATCATTTCTCATCTGTTTGGCTGCCTCTTTGTTTTGTTGTCAGTTTCTCTTGCTGTACAGAAGTTTTTTAGTTTAATATAGTCCCATTTATTTATTTTTGCCTTTAATTTCTGTGCCTTTGGGTTCAAGTTCATAAAATGTTCTCTATGACCAAGGTCCATAAGTTTGTTACCTATATTTTCTTCTATGGAACTTATTGTTTCAGGTCTTATACTTAGATCCATTTTGAATTAATTTTTGTATATGGGAATAAACTATAATCCAGTTTCATTCATTTGCATGTGGCTTTCCAGTTTTCCCAACACCATTTACTGAAGAGACTATCTTTACTCCATTGTGTGTTTCTGGCTCATTCTGGCCAAAAATTATCGGTCCATATACATGTGATTTTAGAACTGGGCTCTCTATTGTATTCCATTAAACTGTGTATCTGTTTCTCTGCCAATACCATGCTATTTTGATTACTGTAGCTCTGTAGTATAATTTGAAGTCAAGTAGCATGATACCTCCAGCTTTGTTTTTTTCTTCTCAGGACTGCTTTGGTTATTCAGCATCCTTTGTGGTTCCATACAAATCTGATAATTTCTCATTCTATTCCTTTAAATAGAATGAGATTTTGACATTGGGATTTTGATGGGGATTGCATTAAATCTGAATAATGCTTTGGGTAATATGGCCATTTTAACTATGTTGATTCTTCCAATTCATGAATACAGGATATTATTCTGTTTTGTTTTGTTTTCCTCAATCTCTTTTAATAATGCTTTATAATTTTCAGTATATAGGTCTTTCACATACTTTGTTAAGTTTATTCCTAGGTATTGTATTCTTTTGGATGCAATTGCAAAATGAAATTTTGTTTTTCATTTCTTTTTCTGAAGTTTTGTTAGTATACAGGAAAGGAATGTATTTTTGCACATTGATTTTTGTATCCTGCAATGTGACTGTATTTATTTATTGTTTCTAATATTTTTTTGGTGGAGTCTTTAGGGTTTTCTATATACAGAATCATGTCATCTGCAAAAAGTGTTTGACTTCTTCCTTTCCTATTTGGATGCTTTTTATTTCTTTCCCTTGCCTTATTGCTCTGGTTAGCACAATCCTATATAATAAAGAGGTAACATGCAAATTGACCCTCATGCCCTTGCATCATCACATGATGGCTGTCCCATGTCATCACAAGATGACTGCCACAAGACGGGCACCCCCATGTCATCACAAGATGGCCATCCCCAAGTTGTCACAAGATGGCCAGCAGTGGAGGGCAGTTGGGGGTGACCAGGCCTGCAGGGGAGGGCAGTTGGGGGCCATCGGGCTGGCAGGGGAGGGCAGTTGAGGGCAATCAGGCTGGCAGGGGAGGGTAGTTGTGGGTGATCGAGCTGGCAGGGAAGCAGTTAGGTGTCGATCAGGCTGGCAGGGTAGTAGTTAAGGGGTGATCAGGCTGGCAGGCACAAGCAGTTATGGGCATTCAGGCTGGCAGGCAGGCAGTTGGACATCCCCTGAGCGGTCCCAGATTAGAGAGGGTGCAGACTGGGCTGAGGGACACCCCGTCCAGTGCATGAATTTTGTGCACTGGGCCTCTAGTGTTGAATAAGAATGGTGAGAGTGGACATCCTTGTCTTGTTCCTGATCTTAGAGGAAAAGCTTTCAGTTTTTCACCATTGAGTGTGATATTAGCTGAAGGTTTATCATAGATGGGCTTTATTATGTTGTGGTACTTTCCTTCTATTTCTATTTGACTGACTGTTTTAATCACAAATAGTTGTATCTTATGAAATGTTTTTTCTACATCTATTGATAAGATCATATGATTTTTATCCTTTCTTTTGTTAATTGATTATTATGTAGTGTATCATGTTGATTTATTTGTGTTTGTTGAACTGTTCTTGAGCCTCTGGAATGAACCCCACTTGATCATGATGTATTATTTTTTAATGTACTGTTGTATTCAAATTGCTAGTATTTTTATTAGGCTTTTTGCATCTGTATTCATCAGAGATATTGGTCTGTAGTTTTATTTTTTTTGTTATCTTTGCCAGGTTTTGGTATTAGGGTTATATTGGCCTCAAATAATTCCAGCACTGAGCTAGAGAACAACTTCCAATTTCAATGAATTTCTGAATTTTTCTATTACGTATACTGAACAACTTAATTACCAGAATAAGAATATTTTGTGAATAAGAGTGGGAGGAAAACTTTGAAGAGGATGAAACAAGTCATAGGAGATAAAAAAGCAAGTTGAATATAAACTGTGCTGTCTGAAACTCCTAATAAAAGTTCAGTATATATTTTAAGGCATAAACCCCCTGGGGAAAAGGGAATTGGAAAGGAAGCAATAGCAGATCTAATAGAAAAAGTTTTCAAAGCTGGAATGCAGCAGAAACAAGAAAGCTGTGTCCTCTGTAGGGGAGGATGAACAATCAAAGAATTACTAGAAGGCTTAGGAGTTGGCTACGACTAGAAACCTGTAGAAGTGGAGGTGAAGGTGAATTGCTGAATGTCTGTTTAAAAACCATTAGGATCTGTGGACTCCCTCCAGATTGTTCCATGCCTTTCTTTGGTTCCTCCTTGTATATTCCTCTAGACTTCCAAATAATGTACTTATATTCTTCTCACTTTTAGATAGTATTTTTTGACTTGCAGCTACTTATTTGCCCATACTTTTTGTTTTATCCCTGAAAGTTTCATGTAACTTTTAATGATTAATATGTCATATTTACATTATTATGACTATGTAAATGATATTTACTGCTAAGACATATAGGACACTTAATTACATTTCCTGAAAACAGTTTTGCTTCTCATGACATTAGTAAGTGTATTTCCTTTTAAAATTTTGATTACTTTTATATGCCTATATGTGGATGAATAAAATGAAGAGTCATACAGGATATTTAATAAGATAACACCTGTATTCACAAGACCAAGACTTTGAGGAAAAACTGAAGTTGGCAATAGAGTAAGAGAGTCCAAAATTAGAGCAAGCAAGTCATATTGATTGGAGAGGTTGGATGTCACTTCAGTTTTATTAATCTAGTACAATATATTCTTAGTAATGTGTTAGTACTTAGAACACAAACATGGTTTTCATAGAATACAATATGCTCCATATTTTATCTGTCACATTCTAATGTTGACAGAGAAATAGCCAAAAAGTATTCATTATCAGGTGAATGGGTTCTCAGAATAGAAATTATGTTCAATTATTGAAAAATAGGCGAAACCGGTTTGGCTCAGTGGATAGAGCGTCGGCGTGCGGACTGAAAGGTCTCAGGTTTGATTCTGGTCAAGGGCAAGTACCTGGGTTGTGGGCACATCCCCGGTGGAAGTGGCTGATTGATGTTTCTCTCTCATCGATGTTTCTGACTCTCTATCTCTCTCCCTTCCTCTCTGTAAAAAAATCAATAAAATATATTCAAAAAAAAGAAAAATAAAGAAAATGTATTTATTGGATGTGTGGTTTTGTAGACTGTCACTCATACCTACTATAGATAGTAGGCAGTTGGACGTGCTCTTCCGGATGCAGTTGATAAAGCTCATCTGGAGGTATTGACTTGGAAGTTGTCAATGTATCTGTGGTGGTTGGAAGCCTCACAATAATCAAATTACCTTGGTATTTATCATATGGATAAAGAAAGAGGTTCAGGGCAAAAATATCTAAAGAAACCAACATTCAAACAGGTAGAAGAAGACACTCTCTTAAAGAATATAATGG
Organism: Myotis davidii; assembly: GCF_000327345.1. Lineage (NCBI taxonomy): Eukaryota > Metazoa > Chordata > Mammalia > Chiroptera > Vespertilionidae > Myotis > Myotis davidii. Next base: position 89,471 of record NW_006286005.1, read on the forward strand.
AGGAAGCATTTTCAGGAAGCTTTCTTTTGAAGGAATGGCCTGTGCCTGAAGGTCTAACATTGCTGGCCTTGCAATTCAATTCAAAATGGCTATATCATCTAACGTGTCTAGGTTTCATGAGACATGTTATATGTTGCTAAATAAAATGTCTTTCATGCCCTTCAATGTTCACATAATTAAGCTAAATGCAATTCTTTGTTTTATGTTAAGTCTGACTTCAGGTAGAAAGGGAAATTTGACTATTGATATACATAAACATTTTAATAAGCTTTTATTTACAAACTAAAGGCCCAGTGCATAAAATGCATGCACAGGTAGTGTCCCTAGGCCTGGCTGGCAGTCAGGGCCTATCGGGGCCATCTGGCTGCCAGCTGCTGGCCGAGCCTTCCTTCATTCTTCTCTGCCCCCTGGTGGTCAGTGCACATCATAGCAAGTGATAGAACTCCCGTTCTCCTGGTCAAACTCCAGTGGGGACACTTTGCATGTTAGCCATATATATATTCACAAATTAATCAGTGTTTACCACCAAAACAAGAAACAAACACACAAAATATAGCCTTCAAAAACATGTATTAGATTATGGGCAAGGTATGATTCATCATAAACAGCTGTATTACAGACTAGCCTGAAAAGTCAGAGCTTAGTAGCTCGGCGATTCTTGAGTCTTTATTAGTTTCAATTGTCCTCAAGTAATCCATAGTAATAAATTACCTCTGGTGTGCATGCTGGTATTTTTGAGTACTTTAAAGATATAAACTCTTATTTAGGATGAAGCTGAAGAGATTTCCAACATTTCATGTGTCAGCCCTGTTAAAAACTGATGTTCATATGTTTCTGTCAGTTTTCACCTGGGATGGTTTTCAGTTGCCATTGTGAATATAAAAAGCTCACTATCCCATTACTAATTCCCATGAGTTATTTAGTCCTATCTTTCTTTTTCTAAAGGTTAAACTCTATCTTTCTGCTAAAAAGTTAGATAATTAACATTCTCACTTACAATGCTTCCATAACATCTGTAGATTATGCACCATTAATCAAGTTCATCTGCAGGCATGATTGACTTTTGCAAAGAAACTTGGGGAATAAATCCTTTCTTTTTAGTAATAACTTTGTTGTTATTATGGTTTAAAAAAATCTCTTTCTGAGAAACTCAATTTAGAGTAACAGTCTCTAGCTACTTAAAATGGGTATTATAAAACCATGTAGCAGAAATATGAGTGAATGATATATTTTGGGATCTTTGGAGTGCTGACATCTCTTTGCATTGAAAACTCTAGAATTTGTAATTTTCAAAGCATTGCATATTTATAAAATTATTTGTATTGCCATTTAAATTTTCCATCTTCAAATAACAGAGCAAAATTTAAGGATATATACTTTATTATCATTTTAACATGAGTTCAGAATTTACTTGTATGGAAAAAGAAATATTTATAAATCAAGAGTTTTAACATTTTAGAATTTCTGTGCCTGAATTATTTGTCAAGAGCACCTGCACAAGGCAGGTACTGGACATTTATAGAAAATATGTCCTACAAATGATTTGTTCATAGAAAACATATGTTTTATGTCTTTGATGTTTCTGGACATTTTCTTTTTGCTATAGTTTCTCATAATGCCTCCTTGATCTGACTGAAGAGGTAGGTTGTGGGAATTTTTTGGAAGCTTTAGAGATTTAATAAACAGAAATAAAACCTCTTTTTTTCTGATAAGAACTGGTTTTCAATTATCTCCTATATATTCTCTTCTCCTTTCTTTTTACTTTCTCTGTGCAATTGGAAGAAAATACCAAAGCCCATTGAAGAAAATAAAATAATGTAAACTATTTTGTTGTTGAATGACAGAAAATACACATAAATTGGGTCAATAAATATTTGTGTTCCATGCCAAAGATGTTAATAAAATATCTTGACCTAAATAGCTTTTGCTCTAAATTTTTAACAAAATTTTCCATAAAAAAAGATGGACAACTTGATATAGAGGCATATATCTATAATAATAAAAGCATAATATGCTAATTAGACTTGACATCCTTCCGGACAACCTTCCAGACGAAGCTAGGACTGCGAGGGAATCCAGGTCCTGGGTGCCTGCTGGATGCCAGAGGAAAGCCTGGGTCCCAGATGCCAGAGGGAATCCAGTGCCAGCAGCTGGGAGAAGGAAGGCTTACTCTTGCATGAATTTTGTGCATTGGGCCTCTAATATATATATATATATATGCCTAAGTGACCAAATGACCGGTCAACAGGTCACTATATGTGCACTGACCACATGGACAGATGCTCAATGGTGTGTGTGTGTGTGTGTGTGTGTCTGTGTGTCTGTGTGTGTCTGTGTGTGTCTGTGTATTTCATTGACTCCATAGAGGAAGGGAGAGGGACAGAGTGATAGAAACATCAGTGATGCGAGAGAATCACTTGTTGGCTGCTTCCTGCATGCCCTATGCTGGGGATGAAGCCCACAACCTGGGTATGTGCACTGACCAGGAATCAAACCATGATCTCCTGGTTCATAGGTCAATGCTCAACCTCTGAGCCACACCTGGCTGGGCAGAGGCATATCTCTTTTTTAATTTCAGTAGTTGTCATAGAGATAAGTTTTAGGCCAAGGATTCAGAGTTTTGGAAGAGAGGAGTCATAATTGAAAGAAAGGAGGGTGGTGTCAAGATTAGGTTTACTAATAATATTATATCTAAATATCTTCTGAAAATGATCAATCAATGAAGATCTTTGTATGAGACTAAGGTTTTGGAAAGGTAATAGGTGCATAGAATAATTGTTTAGCAAGTAATTTACTTCTATTTATAAAATTTTTGCCTGTGAAAATCATTACATTTAGTGTTTACTTAAAGTTTAAACTCTACCCTTATGGACCATTCATAATTACCTATGAATATTAAAATCTTTATAAATGAAAATATATTTATCTCTGCTTCTTCCTTTCCTGATTACTTCTAAGGATGACTACACATCCATTAAAGAGGCTAGGAAAAGTCTTTTTTATGAAGTTTTATAACCCCTTTATTAAAAAATAATCCTTTTTTGTTATGATCCTACTTTTGGAATAGAGGTTAATTAATCACTTTGCATTTTACCTTGTTGCTTATGTGTTTTGTTTCTCTATGTTGAATGTGATCTCGGCAAGGGAACGGGCCATATTTCAGCCGTTGTATTCCCAAAAATGAGCGCAGTGCCTGACACAAGCAGTCATAGTTTAAAAAACACACATCATACATAGAAATTTATATTCTTGTGTTAGAAACAAAAAGAAGCACAATTAATATCTTGAGTGTAAGAAATGCTTACTTCTTTCTTCAGCTATAAATAGCCTCCATCACTTATTCTTTTTTGAAATTTAACAATTTTTAATTTTTAAACTATAGTTGATATACAATATTATATTAGTTTCAGGTATACAACCTAGTGATTAGCTATTTATATAACTTTTGAAGTGATTACCCCAAGAAATCTATTATCCATCTGATATCAATAACATAGTCATTATAGTATTGTTGACTATGCTAGAGGCTCGGCACATGAAATTCATGCATGGGTACAGTCCTTAAGCCTTGCCTGTGGTCAGGGCCCCACCCCCCACTGCCACCCACCCCCAGTTCCCCATTCGCCATCAGTTGATCTAAGCCTGATGGCCGGGGAAAGGGACTGAGAGGTCGGCCATTCCTGCCCTGCCCCCACTGTGGGTCATCCTCTGTGTGTGGGGTGACTGGTGGGGTGGGGGCCTTGGCCTGGTGCCACCCGTGTCCCCTGCCACCCACCCTTGGTTCTCAATTTGCCATCAGGCAATCTGAACCTGCCAGCCGGGGAAAGGGACCGAGAGGTGGTCAGTGTGCCTCATAATGATTGGTAGAGTGGTCATTCCTGTCATTCTGCTGTGAGGATCAATTTGCATATTATCCTTTTATTATATAGGATTTCCTATACTATACATTACATCCCCATGACTATTCTGTACCAATTAGTAATTCTTAATCACTTCACCTTTTTCATCCATCCTCCCAACCTCCTATCCCATCTGGCAACCATTAAAATATTCTCTGTATAAGTCTGTTTCTGTTCTGCTTATTGACATATTTTGTATTTTAGGTTGCACATATAAGTGAAATCATTTGGTGTTTGTCTTTCTCTGTATGACTTCGTTCAGCACAATATTCTTTAGATCTATCTATGTTGTAAAGATGACAAGATTTCATTTGGTTTAATGACTGAGTCATATGCCATTATATATATACTAGAGGCCTGGTGCACAAGAATTTGTGCACTTGGGGGGGAAGGAGGGGGTCCCTCAGCCCAGCCTGTGCCCTCTCCCAGTCTGGGACCCCTCAGGGGCT
>NW_006286005.1:94365-96589 GCF_000327345.1 Myotis davidii
AAAAACTTTAAATCAATGAGCTGAGCAAGGACTGTGGCTGCCACTGGAACTGAGAGCCAGCTTTAGCTCTGAGGCCTGGCTCCAGCTCTGAGACCTCGGCTGCTGAAAGCAGGGATCTGGGTTTGTTTGAACTCTATAATTGAAACACTGTTGCGATCCTGCTGGCTGAAGCCCAGCTGGCTGAAAGCAGGTTTCTGGGTATTGTTTAACTTCTATATTTGTTACAATGTTTGAAACTGCAAGCTCAGAGGCCAGCAAGGCAGGTGGGGAACGTTGGAGTCCTCCATCACTGAAGCAAGCAAGCCTCATGTTAGCTTCCAGCTGCCTGGCTGCTGGCCGCCATCTTGGCTGGCAGTTAATTTGCATATTGCCCTGATTTGCCAATGGGAAGGGTAGCGGACGTATGGCTAATTACCATGTTTCTCTTTTATTAGATAGGATGCACCACTTCTTTATCCATTCACTTATTGATAGACACCTAGATTGCTTCCATAATAATGCTGCAATAAATATATAGATGGCTATTGTAAATAATGCTGCAAATAAGTATATAGATGCATATGTCTTTTCTATTTAGTATTTTGGGTTTCTTTGAATAAATGTGCATATCTGGAATTGCTGGGTCTTTTTTTGTCCTTTGTTCTAGCCTTTGTATTAAAGTCTATTTTGTCTAATATAAGTATTGCTACCATCTCTCTTTTCTTTTTTGTTTCCATTTTCATGAAATATTTTTTTCCATCCCTCTATGGTCAGTCTTGTAGACAGCATATGCAAGGGTCTTGTTTTGTTATCCATTCTGCCACTGCATGTCTTTTGATTGGAGCATTTATCCATTTGCACTTAAAGTAGCTGTTGATAAATATGGATTTATTGCCATTTTCTTATGCATAGTTTTAATATTTTTGTTTGTTTGTTTTTCTTCTTCTTAAAAAAGGTCCTTCAACATTTCTTGTTATACTAGTTTGGTGATGAACTCTTTCAGTAATTTTTCTTGTCTGCTAAGCTTTTTATCTGTTCCTTGATTCTTAGGATAGCTTTGGTGGGTAGAGTAATCTTGCTTATAGGTCCCTGTTTTTCATCACTTTAAATATTCTTTTTCCAATCCCTTCTGGTCTGCAAAATTTCTGTTGAGAAATCAGCTGAAAGTCTATGGAAGCTCCTGTGTTGTTAACTACTTGCTTTAATTTTGCTGCTTTTAAGATTTTTGTCTTTTTATTTAATTTTTTAAAATTAAATCTTTATTGTTGAAAATATTACATATGTCCCTCTTTTCCCCCACTGACCCATTCTAGCCCACCCCTACCACTTGCCCTAGGCCTTCACCACCCTATTGTCTGTGTCCATGAGTTATGCATATATGTATACAAGTTCTTTTTTGATCTCTTCCCATCCACACACCCTCCCCTGTCTTCCCTCTGTGGTTCCCCAGTCTGTTTTATGTTTCTATATCTCAGGATCTCTTTTGTTCATTAGTTTATTTTGTTCATTAGATTTCACAGATGAGTGATATCATGTGATACTTGTCTACCGTTCGGCACTTGGGCTGTTTCCAGATCTTAGCTATTGTAAATTATCCTGTTATGAGCATAGGGGTGCATACATTCTTTCTCCCTTTGTCTTTAACCTTTGCCATTTTAATTATGATATGTCTTGATGTGGGCCTCTTTGGGTTCATCTTGTTTGGAACACTTCTTCTTGGAATTGTTTGTCTTTTCCCCCCACCAACTTAGAGAAGTTTTTAGTCATTATTTCTTCAAATAGGTTCTTAGTTACTTGCTCTTTTCTCCTCCTTATGGTACTCCTCTGATGCAGATATTATTATACTTGTTGTCCCAGAGGTACTTTACCTATCCTCATTTTTTTGATTTTTTTATCTTGCTGCTCTGATTGGGTGTTTTTTGCTTGCTTATCTTTCAAATCATGACTTGTTCCTCTCATTTATCTAATCTACTGTTGATTCCGTCTAGTGTATTTCTTATTTCAAATATTATATTCTTAATTTCTGACGGTTCTTTTTTTATAGTTTCTACTAGAGGCCTAGTGCACAAAAATTTGTGCACTCAGGGGGAAGGAGGGGTCCCTCAGCCTGGCCTGTGCCCTCTAGCAGTCTGGGACCCCTCGGGAGGTAACGCCCTGCTGGCTTAGGCCTGCTCCCGGGTGGCAGAGGGCAGGCCCAATCCCTAGGTGCAGCCCCTGGTCGGGCTCAGAGCAGGGCTGATTGGGG
>NW_006286005.1:97361-111102 GCF_000327345.1 Myotis davidii
CGGGGAACGTTGGAGTCCTCCGTCACTGAAGCAAGCAAGCCTCATGTTAGTTTCAAGCTGCCTGGCTGCTGGCTGCCATCTTGGCTGGCAGTTAATTTGCATATCTCGCTCATTAGCCAATGGGAAGGGTAGCGGTCGTACGCCAATTACCATGTTTCTCTTTTATTAGATAGGATGTCCTTTTTTATTCTTTTGAAGTTCTCACCAAATTTCTTGGGAGTTCTTATAAGCATTATTTTGAACTCTGTATCTGGTAGTTTTTTTTTGTTTGTTTGTTTTTGTTTTTTGCCTCCATTTCATTTAGTTCTTTTTCTGGAGATTTCTCCTGTTCTTTCACTTGGGACTTGTTCTGTGTCTATGCATTTTGGCTGCCTCTCTGTGTTTGTTTCTACGCATTAGGTAGAGCTGTTATGTCTCATAGTTTTGGTATGATGGCCAGATATAGTAGGTGTTCTGTGGGGCAGGCACAGTGACACAGCCTTCCTGGTCACCAGAACTGGTGCTTCACGTGCACCCCCTGAGTGAGCTGTATGCATCCCCCTGTTGTAGTGGAGCTTTGATTGCTTTTGGCAAGTCAGTGGAAGGAATTGACCCCAGCTTAATCTGCTTCAAGGACCAACTGCAACTACAGCAGCAGAGCTGCTGTGCAGGGCCACCCCCACAGAGCAGAATTCACTTAAGCTGAGCTCTGTTGCCCATTAAGTCTGCCTCTTGAGTGGGACACTCATGGAGGTGGTTGGGTTGTGCTCTAAGATGGTCTGAAGCTGTCCACTATGTGCGCTGCCTCAGGGTCCTCCTGAGAGGTGCATACCAAGCTCAGCTGCCACCTGTGCCCTGCCTGGGGTCACCTGGCATGACTACAAAACAATCTGCAGATTGTGCTACTTGTGCCAGGTTTTGAGGTTCCTGCAAGAAGATAAACTGTGAACTGAGTCTGGCTGCTGATGATGTATGGCCTGGGGCCACTTAACAAGAGGTCCAAGGCATGCTAAAATTATATGCCACTCTTTGGGGTTTGTGAACCTTGGAGAGATTTTAGGAAAATCTGTAGCATGAGCCAAGACAGACTGTATGGAAAAACCACAGGAAGCATTTGGGTGGGCTTGCAAGTTGGGTGGAGGTCTGGGGGTATCAGAGAATCCCCAGAAAAGGGCAAACTGTGTTTGTCAGGTTGACGGAGATATAGTGCCGTCTGGTGCCTTCATGGGGAGAGCTCAGCAAAAGAACAATGGCTTCTGCCAGCACCTCTGTCTGGGAGAAATCTGCCCCTCCACCCCTTACCCCAAAGCCAGACTATTCTGTTTCTTTCACATGTCCCTGGCACCTTGGGGCTGCTGTCTCATCCCTGGAGCTCAGAGGAAGTGGATCAGAGTGAGTGTATATGAGAAGTTGTGGGGACTTCTCTTCCTGGCACTGAAATTGTAGGCTGGGGGGCCTGGGTAGGGCAGGGACCTCTCACTCTTTATGGAAACTTTCTCAATGGAGATATCCCTCCTAATTTTTCATCACCACACATGAGTATGGGACCAACCTCTTCCGAAATTCTGACCCTCATATTGGTCTTATCGTGACTTCTTTATATACTTAGTTATGGGACTTTTGTCAGCTAGATTTCAGGCAGTTCTCAATGATGGTTACCCATTACTGGGGAACAAGCCTGCAATTCCAGGCATGTGTCCTAATCAGGAATTGAGCTGTGACCTCCTGGTTCATAGGTTTGTAGTTAATTTATAATGTTGATGTGGTTGTGGGAGGATGCCAGTAACATGTTTACCTACTTTTCCATCATTTTAAAATATATACAATCTTGACTGTAAACCTCATCCATGGTTTATTACTACTTCTTAATGAAAGATTAAATTAAGAGTAAAAAATGACTAAGCAGAAAGTACAAGTGGCAGTCTGATAAAAATGCATGATTCAAACATTATGAGGAAAAACTGTGATGTAAATATTCTGTAAACTTGCACTTAAATGAACCATTATTTAGAAAAAAAATGGGGAGAAAGACAATAAAAAATTAAGCATTTGGAAAATGAGAATGTATTTCTAAATTACCTTACTTGACCTTTAACAGGTAAGGAAACACAATTATGTCAGTGTTGAGGATATCAAGCACCAATTTCTACCCAGAACTAATGACTGAGCACCCTTAAAAGTGTATTGTACCAAGACTTCAGCAGATGTATGTTCAAGTAATTCTACTTGCATATGTGTTCTCACATCTTTGAATTTTAAATGTATATGTTCCTTTTTTCTTAAGTATACTGAGGGCAAATTTGACAAAAGAGATGGGAAAAAATTTTATTCTAATGAAACTTCTAATGTAAGCACACACAACTTTTTAAACTCTAATCTCACAACCCCAATAATTATAACAGTGGCTGATATATAGTAGGTACTCATTAAATATTCATCAATATTTATTATCAAGGTGGGTCATACATAGAAACAGAAGACATGGTCCTTGTTTAGTAGCTGGTGATAGCTAGTGAATAGAAAACCTCTAATACATATGATCTAATCAGTTTCACTGAACACTTTTTCAGCTAAGATTAGAAATATCTTCTAGTACTTAATGAAAATAAACTAATTGCAAGACCCTGTGAGTAAGTCAGTGTTGATTTCTATCCTGAAAGTCCAGAGGCCAAATTGACATAAAAATAGGCCTATTTCTTCTAATAAATCAATTTGTACACTGGTTGTAGTATAATAAAACATATTTTCTAGAAGGAGTAATTATAAATATTGCCAATAAGAGAAAAATCAAGTGCTTATTGAGCTGTCTCCCAAGCTTTCAGGGCAAAGAGAATTCCTTGCTTTGACAGCCGTGTATACGATTTATGAGTATTCAATAATATTAACATTTTAGAGTTGAAATTTGTAGAGTTTAGAAAGCCATTTATGTGACTGAATAAGGACAAATCATTTGATGGTGAGTCCTCAAACCAGAGAATTCATGACTCCTGTCTCCCTATTTAATGTCATTTTCAGTGCCCCCTATTGTTCAGCAAACCCTGCAATTTAATGAAACCCCCATGTATCCAATTGTGGATAAACTAGTTTAACCATTATTGTAAGTTAAATGTAATGTCTTAATGCGAGTAACAATCATTCCAGAAAATCTGAGCAGGAAGTCTTCTTTCTCTTAACTGATAGAAAACAGTAGTCTAGGTACAAATAATGCATATATGCTTAAGAGCTCCATTATGTGGAAAATTTGAAGACCTCAACGTAGTCTATCCCAGATTTCAAAAGCCCTTGGCATTATCCATAGGCCAGGAGCTTCCAAGAGTTGACCCAATTTCTCTAGCTTTTCAACTGAATTTTTGTTTATTCATTTGTTTTTGTTTGTTTTTAATTTAATGACCATTTCTGAGAATTCTCTAGAATTTGTTTCTGAAGACTATTTTGTACCAACTTCAACTAACTGGAAGAGTATGTTTAGGTGACTGATGTGAAATGTTATCCTTGGATGTTGTAGATAATTCTTTAAATCACTTCAGTGTTTGAAAATGGCATGTGAATCAATAAATAATTAAAATAATGATGATGATGATGACAGAGGAAATCTTTTAGAGAAAGCATTTCCAACTGAATAATTGAATTCGTCTTTCAACATTTCAAGGTATCAACCAGAAAGGCAGACAATGGAACATACACAAATTAATATCTTGGCCAGGTGGAGAAGTTAAAAAAATCTTTTAATAGAATAGAAAGTGTAGCTATTGATTTCTTAGGAGATAGGACTGCTGAAGGCTGAATTGCTTCAATGATTAAATTACAAGCTTCAGCTCTGGCATCAGTGTTTCCTTCAGTCAAAATCACAGAGGATATGTGCAGATCCCTAGAGCTGTTTCTCTGAGTAAACTAGTAAAACATAAATATTTCCCTGAGGGGTTTTGATCCAGTGCTAGATAAGCTGCCTGAAGTTGATCATTTCAGTTTTTCTTGGAGAGATCTATAGAACCTAGTTACCTACTTGACCTGCCCTTTTGTATCTGAGAATTAGAATGGGTAATAGTTAAAATCTCTGCATTTATTTAGTGCACTGCAGGGCAAGATGGAAATGCAGGCTCCTAATGCATTAGCCTCTGATGTTCCCATCTTCTGAGTTAGAATTATTGCTTTTGGTGTTTGAAAATATTATATTTTAGAAATGGAAGTTAGGTATTTAGACTTCATAATTCATCCCCAATCACTCTTTAATCTCATGAGTGAAATAAGCCACAATTAAAAATAATCTTATTAGACAAATTACACACATGCCAAAACACTAAAATGCTAAATGAGACTTTGCAACAATAAATGATTAAGAGGGATGGGATGGAAGAGCAGGTAAGGTTTTAATTAAATAAGTTTATTGGGTAATCTTAACTTGGTGATATAGGAACCCAAGATACTTTTATTTTTCTCCAATTGCCGCCTTTAACCATGCCTCATTGATTATCCTTTTATGGACCCATATGATATCTTGGGAGATTTCATAGATTTCCCCTTACTTTGTGTTATTAAAAAGTGCTGTCCAGCTATGTCCATTTAAAATTTAAATTTCATCACCTTTGCTCCTCCTAATCTTACCAAGGAGAGTTACATTTCCACAAATTCAATCCTTTGCCTTTCTCTCTGAAACTAATTACTCCATTGATAATGGTTGGTGGTGGGGGGGAGAAGCATTGCGGAAGCGGGCAATAATCTTTTATCCTCAGTGGTATATTTTCATTGCTCTAAATACTTAAGTACATAACAGTGGCCAACTATGTATGCCCTCTGTGGCAAGCATCAAATGCTACTCTAAAAAGACATGTGTCTTTCTTTGGGAGCAATGAGATGTTCCTTTCCATCTCACAGTCCCAGAGGCAGGGGAGCCACTGGCTCTAATTCCTCCAGCTACCTTTCCTGTCTTCTTTTTATCTCCCAAAGCTCCAGTCCTGTTCTCACCTCACAGCCTCACTGCTCTCTGTAGCCAGCCTTCATTAGTAGGTGACCAGGGAGATTAATCAAACCTGGGCGCATTCTCTACTGTCTACTTGACTCATAGAAGTCTGCCGCATTCTCACCATCTCAAAACATGGAAATGCAGGCTGCTCTATTGTTCCTGTCACTTCATATTGTCTTTTCTAGGCAGTTCTCTTTTCTGCCCGCTCATACAAGCCCCAGATGGTTAGTGAGCTCATGGTATAAACTTTCATCTAGGAAAAGCTATGCTAATCTTCCCTTCTAAACAGAATTACTTGTCACCTGGCTGTTGGGTAGGTGACCATATATTTCACTGTTCAAACCAGGTCATTTTGAGAAGCAAAGTGACTAGGAACCATGAACAAGGGCTTTCCTGGGAAAATCTAATAGGGCTTCCCCTTCTGAGTAGAGTAAGCCACACGCTCTCTGCCTAAAATAAAATCTTTATGGAGAGTCTCTTCCCCTTCTCATCCTAGGATTCAGTTTATCTGAAGGAAGGAATAGGGCAGTGGCAGTTAGTAATGTGGGTAGCAAAGTAAGTTTGACTACAGTCCAAGTATCTGGCCCCCAATTATTTGTGCTTCTAAAAATATTGGTTATCTGATGTCCCTTTGTTCTTAGCTTTCAATCTTTCATATCAGTTATAATGCAAGAAAAAAGCTATTCAACATCAACTGAAATATAGAATTTAATTTGAAAAAATATATACACCCCTATGTTCATTGCAGTTTTATTTACAATAGCCAAGGTTTAGAAACAGCCCAAGTGTCCATCAGTATAGGAGTGGATAAAACAAGTTGTGGTACATTTACACAGTGGCATACTACTCAGACATAAAAAAAGAAAAATCTTACCTTTTGGACAACATGATGGACCTGGAAAGTATTATGGTAAGTGAAATAAGCCAGTCAGAGAAAAACAAGTATCATATGATTTCCCTTTTATGTAGAATCTAATCAACAATATAAACGAACAAAGTGGACACGGACTCATTAATACAGAGAACAGACTGACAGCTGTTAGAGGGGAGGGGACTTGGGGCTGGGTGAGAAGGGTAAAGGAATTAGGAAAAGAAAAAAAGGGAGATTATGGAAACAGACATCAGTATGGTGATTGCCAGAGGGAAAGGGGTTAGGGGAAAGTAGAAGAGGGTAAAGGGTGGATAAATGGTGACGTAAGGAGACTTGACTTGGGGTGGTAAACATACAATATAATATACAATATAATATACCTGAAACCTATATAATTTTATTAACCAATGACACCCCAATAAATTCAATAAAAAAGAATAAATAAATAAAAATAAAACTCAGATATTTCAGGAATCATGACTTAATATAGGATTAATGTAACCCAATTATTTTTTATTAACCATGTGTAAAGGGTATGGTTTTCAAGAACAAGAACCTTAACACTCAAAGATTATAATGTCTTCTCAATAACTTTTTATCTTACAAATGTATCATCTATCTCTTTAACATTGATTTCTCCCTCTTTATTGGATATTACCCTCAGTTTAAATAAATGCTGTAATATATTACCTCTCATTTTAGTAAAAAGTCAGTTGGCTTTGATTCTACCTCTGTGCCCACCACTATATAATTCCTCTGCTCTATTTCATTTCAAAACTTCTCAGAAAAATTGTCTATGTTTTCAAACTTACTTTTCATTTTGTTCTCAACCTTCCAAGTTTTATTCCCTTTTCTATACTCATATTGCTCTTGTCATGGCAACCAGGAACCAAATCCATTGGTGACTTCTATATCTTCATCTTGACATCAGCAGAATTCAATAAGGATGGCCTTCCTTTCTCAATACATCCTTTTATTTGTGGTCTGGACAAACACTAGTGGGTTTTCTCTTATTTTAATTGTGGTCCATTTCAAACTTCTTTTCCAGCTTTTTAAATTATAGAGTGATTTGGGATTCATTCCTAAATTCTCTACTGTACTTTCTTTTTATATACTCTCTTACTAGGTTATGAAGTCCTATAGCTTAAGATATAATCTTTATATAGGTGATTTTCAAATATATTTTTCCAGCCCTGGTCCCTACAGATTTGAATAGCCAATGATATTCCCAATATCTTCATTTTTAATAATCTTAAAAATTTTGTTCAAGACAGATTTTTTGATCAATTTCCTCCCCACTCTATTTTCCTCATATCAAGTAAATGGAACCAGTCATACAAGCAAAAATCTTAAGAGTCCAATAACTTTTATTTCAAAGTTCATAAGCCTATTCAGTTAGCCTCTATCTGGAATGCTAACACCATAGTCCAGATACTACAGACTATCTTCAGCTAGGTTATATATTCCGGTATTTCTAATCATTTTACTAGGAGCAGTAATTTTTGTAAGTAAAAAGTTCTAAACAATTAATTTTTTCTAATATCACAATATAGATAATTTAATGCTCTTTAGAATGACTTTTAACTTCTTATTTTCCACAAATTTCCAAAACATATTTCTTTTTTACTTTAGAGAGGAAAGGAAACAGAACTTACAAACAAAACTCCAAAACTCCTTAGATCCAGATTACTTTATTTTTTAAAAAAATCTTTATTGTTGAAAGTATTACATATGTTTCCTTTTTCCCCCATTGACTCCTTCTAGCTCGTCCTCACCCTTGGCCCCAGGCTTTCACCACCCAGTGTCTGTGTCTATGGGTTATGCATACATGCAGACATATATTCCCTATAAAACTTCTGAGAAGCATAAGTATTTCAAAGGAAATTGACGTTGGTCTAGATGGGGGGTTAGGTCAAGTGACTCAAACCTCTGTTCATTACTGGAAACCCATCCCTTAGACATAGATTCAGGAATGGGTATATGATTCAATTTGAGCTAATGACACATACAAAGAGATTTACTGAGAGCCTATGGAACATAAACCAACTATGATCTTTTGGAAGAATTTCCAAAAGTAGCTGCTTGTTTCTATGTGTTTATATTCAGAAGCAGGCAGTCCTGGGAGTTGACAGTGGCCGTCTTACTATGTTGGGTAAGTCAGGCTTAGGGTGAAGCAGAATCTCAGAAAGGCAAATCATGATACAGGGAGAAACTAGGTTCTTGATAAGATCACCCTGTTGTGCAATTATGTCATTGCTGTCCCCTGCCCCCATATTTGTGGACTTTCAGTGCAGGAAAACCAATGGGTATCATTTTATTTTTTAAGCCAGTTTCAGCTGTGTTTTCTGGTGCTTCCATTTGAATACTCCTAAGAAGTGTAGTGATTTTAAAGAGAGTGGACAGCTTTGCTTTGTTTAGTATTTCCAAAACTCCGAGAAAGAAATTTTTTGCTGTTAAAAGAAACAAAAATAGTTAATAAATGAAGAAATTGGTAACTTTATAACCCCTTTTGAGTTGCAATGTTTTCACCATTGCCTCAATATCGTGTGAAACATAAGCATCAGAAAATCTGTGTATGTTAGTAGAGATATTATTATACAACATAGTAACTGTTACTGAGATACCTTACTTTAAGATTTGTTTGAGCAATTAATGGGCTATTTAAAAAACTTATCACAAGATAAATGCAAAATCTAATTAAAAGGAGGCAGTTACCAAAGAAACAAATTGTAAACCGATGTTAAGAGGATATTTTAACTTTAACAATATGATAAAAAGAATGAAATTACTGGAAGCACACCACAATCAAGTTCCCCATTTTATTGGTTTGGTTTAGAGGTGAGATGTCTCAAGATCCATTAAAGGCAAACATTACTATTGCTTTCTTCAATTTAACCTTCCTATCTTTCAGTCTGTTTGAACTTTATATCCTTTTGAGTAGGAAAATTAATCATATTAATATTTATTTTCTCCATTATGTTATAAAATTTAGTTTTTGAGCTATTCAGAACTAAAAAAAAATTTTTAGTAAGAAAATTATTTCTTCCACCCTGGTCAGGTAGCTCAGTTGGTCAGAGTATTTTCTGATATGCCAAGGTTTAGGTTTGATCCCCAGTCAGAACATTTACAAGCATTAATCAATGAATCCATAAATAAGTAGAACAATGAATTGATGTTTTTCTCTCTCAAATCAAGAAATAAAAAAGAAAAAAAAACTCGTGATTGCAATTTTTGTGTTTTCAAAACTATTATCTCTATTTCAATAGTAAAAAACTTAGGCTTTCTAGTTTGGCTCTCCTCTAAATTAATAAATCTCAGCATCAAATTCCAATTTAAATATGGGAGGGCCACAGTAAAAGGCAATACTGAGAACAAACAAATAAAAACGCTTCAGGTTTTTATTTCAAAATATTTCTCTACTATGGATATTAGATTGATATGAACCAGAGGTTTCCTATGCCACCCTTTTTGCCCCAGTGGGTGATTCTCCTAATCTGTGAGGTATTTAGAGGTTTACTCTTAAATATATTTTCATATCGCCTCTGCAATATGTTCATCTGTTATGTGTTACTGATGCTCTTTGGAGTTGCTTTTTGATATTGTTGATTATCACGGAACTTGTAAGACATAGTCCACATCTTTACAGATACATCTTAATCAGAAGGGGCACTGCCATGGTTACTCCCTCTTTTCATGAACTCAGGTTTGTTATTTATGTTCTTTACATTTTAAAATTTTTGGGTCTGAAATCTGACCTCATTTCATTCTAAAAAATGCTAACATCTCCAACAGGTTGAAGTCTTACTGTTTATATCCTTTCTGAGTCCTACAGTCTCGAAGGGGCCCACAGCTTTGGTTAGGTGCGCATGTATATTTGCAGCTTTACACTCTTCAATGAAAGAAGGTTCAAATAAATATTTCAATTTTATGTCTTTTTCTCCCTTCACACTTATGTTTTCATTGTTAGAGGAATGTTCAGAAAACTCATCTTCCAAACACAAACTTTAAAAAAGTATATATATATTCTTATTGGTTTCAGAGAAGAAGGGAGAGGGAGAGAGAGAAATATCAACGATGAGAGAGAATCATTGATCAGTTGCCTCCTGTATGCCCCATACTGGGGATTAAGCCAACAATCTGGGCATGTGCCCTGATCAGGAATCGAACTGTGACCTCCTGGTTCTTAGGTTGA
This sequence comes from Myotis davidii, assembly GCF_000327345.1. Classification (NCBI taxonomy): domain Eukaryota; kingdom Metazoa; phylum Chordata; class Mammalia; order Chiroptera; family Vespertilionidae; genus Myotis; species Myotis davidii. Next base: position 107,364 of record NW_006286005.1, read on the forward strand.
TGCTCAACCACTGAGCCATGCTGGCTGGGCCAAATTTTATTTTTTTTTAATACAACATACTAGTAATCTAAACCTCTATTGAGGAAAGAATATTTCTTCTATTAGCAAAGTTGTGTGCTGCCAGGAGGTCTTCAGTACTGTACAAGGGAGCACTTGGGGTTTGGCTCTGCATAAAGAACCACAGTAGCTTTTAAAGGTTGGTTTCTCTGTTAGATGGGGAATGGCATGAGTTCCAAATTAATTTATGGGATTCAGATTCTCCTCTGATATGAAGGGGTGGGGTTGCAAATTTCAGTCACCACTTCTATGTGTGAGTTCTTTAAAGTCAAGCCAAAAGTTCATTAAATTAAAAAAAATTTCTTTGCTTTTGTTTCTACTTAAAAAGGTTTTCAATCTTAGGTAAGTTACAAAGTGCCAATCTGGGCTTTATAATTTAGTAAATGACAATCATGTAAACTAGTTTTTTAGATGTTGGGCAACTTTTAATATATTGCATATTGTTTGTTCCTCTACCTTAATTTTTACCACATTCAGCCTGGTATTATAATTACATAATTAGTCATGTGTTAAGGATCTTCTTTAATAGAGCGATGCTCTGCTAAGCACTGTGTTGAAATAGAAGCATATGCATACATACACATTTTTCTCTCTTCCATTAGGTGGTGATAGCCTTGAAAGGAGGACAATTAATTATTGTATCTCCTGTACAATGTAGCACAGTGCTTTATTCAAAATAATTCAGAGATTAACCACAAGCACAGAGGATGAGAAAACTATTTGCACAGAATTTGCAAGGCTATTACTGAAGTACATATCATAATACACTGACCTTTCTCTCAAAATGATCAGAGAATAGTTCAGATCTTTGACTCCTGTAGTCTAATCATGGACCTTGACATTTTAACCAGGAGCAGAGATTAGCATGGCTTTTTCATCTTGCCTTGTTGGTTGTAATCAAGTTGCAGGATCATTACTTCTGATCAATCATAATTATCTCCTACCAGGACCTACAGGTGAGGGTTATTTTCTTTAAAAGAAGTGCTCATAATGTTTTAGTGTGTTCATCTCTTTCTCTTTGTCTGATATTTTCCAGACTGTGGATGTTTAACAAATGTTAAATGATAATTCTTTATTGACCTGACTGGATTGTGGGAGCTTTCAAAATTTTCAAGGAAGTGTTTTAAACGTTTTGTGATCTCTAGGATTTTAAAATACACTTATGATAACCTATTCAATGGAAGAATGCAAAAAGTTGTTCCAGTCTGAAGGCCAAGCAGTTAAAACTAATATGATTGGTCTCTTTTGGTTCATTAATTACATGCAAGTAGATATAGAGAGCCGAGGTTTTTATTAAATAACTAGAGGCCCAGTGCATGGGGTGGGGGTGGGGGTCCCTCAGCTTACCTGAACCGTCTCACAATCTGGGACCCCTTGAGGGATGTCTGACTGCCGGTTTAGTCCCTATCCCACAATCCAGGACCGCTGGCTCCTAACTGCTGGCCGGCCTGCCTGCCTTGGTAGCCCCTAACCACTGTACATGCCTGCCTGATCACACCTAACCACTCACCTGCCTGCCTGATCGCCCCTAACTGCTCCCCTGCTGGCCTGATGGCCCCTAACCACCTCTGCCTTGGCCCCCACCACCAGGCTTTGTCCAGAAGGAAGTCAGACATCCAGAAGATGTCCGGTCAACCCAGTCTAATTAGCATATTACCCTTTTATTAGTATAGATTCTCTGTCTACTATTAATGAAGCTACTATGTGCTATTGGCTTGATTTATATGGGATTCCCAGGAGTGGTATTGAATTAAAGAATATAACTTATTTTTGAAATTTCAACCACTCCCCGGCCTGCCTGATCCCACCCCTAAGCTCGCCTGCCTGCCAGATTGCCCCTAACTGTCTCTGCCTTGGGCCCCACAACCATGGCTTCATCCAGAAAGACATCCGGAAGGTCATTCAGCTGTCCAGTCTAATTAGCATGTTATGCTTTTATTATTATAGGTTGACACATTGTTAATTCCAATTTGTAAATTTTCTGGAGATGCTATTATAATAAAGCACAAAATGGCCTCCATGGCATAAAGTTGTGTGGAGATTCAAATGAATGCTGCATAGAGAGCTAAACTAGATAACTCCAATATTCCCCATATTGTCAATGTAAGTGTTGATGTCAATAATGATGCTTATAAGCTTATGGTGGCTTCATCACTGCTAAAACCACATGGAAGTGGTCCTGTAAGTAGCCTTATACCACTTGTACTTACTGTTGTTGTTGTAAAAATATTGCAAAACTGTAGTGACTTAAAACAACACAAATTTATGATTTGATAATCCTAGAGGCCAGAAATCTGAAATGAATCTTATTGGCTAAAATAAAAGTAACAGTAATCCTGTGTTCCGTTTGGAGAATATTAGTAAAGAAACTTTCCTTGCTCTTTCTAGTGGCAGGCTACATTGCTTGGCTTAGTATCTCATTCCTTGATCTTTAGAGCCAGCAGGGTAGCATCCTTGCATTTCTCCCCTGCTCTGACATTTCTGATTTCCTCTTATAAGAACCCCTATGATTACATTGGGCCCACCTGGATAACCCAAGATAATCTTCCCATCTCAAGTAATGCAGGTGGTCTTGATCCAGCATCAAGAAAGGTTCAGATATCTGGAGAAGGGCTGTGCGTAAATTAAACAAGAGTCCAGGTACAAAATATAATTTTGAAAGGCGTTATAGGGAGCCAGAGAAGACTTAACTAAAGAAACTAAATTCTCCATGTCGCAGGACCCCTTGCTTTTTATTAACACAATTTGTCCTAAGGTGAGGTAGATATACACTCAAAGGGTAGGGTTTGGTACAGAATCCATTGTCAGATTGGGGAATTGCCTTCGGCTGTTCAGGTGTTTGGCCAGTAGGAGGCAGTAACATGTAGATTAGGATGCCCTGAGCTCTCTGGCAGCAAGCAATCATCCCTTTTCAGGTTTGGGGAAATGCCCTTTCCTCTCCAGATGATTCCGCCCTTGCTGACATGTGGGAATTGGCTTCCGGCACTCAGGGTCCTTAACTCAATCATACATGCAAAGGCAAAGCAGGATATAGACATCTCTAGTGGTCCATTCTTTTGTCTACCACAGGCTAAAAGCTAAATTTTAAATTATTTTAAAAGGTGATTTTATATTATGATTGATATTTTAAGGTATAAGAGCAAAATAGTATTTTAATATCAAAACAATTAAGTTAAAAACTGAGCAAATACAATTATTTATGTGGTGGGAAAACTGGGGTTTCAACTGTCCTGGGGTTTAAACATACCAGCATTGGGTACTTACTGAGGACTTTTCAGATCTTCAATTTTTTTTTACCAGGTAATGAGTCCACAATGCCTACCTCATAGAATTTTTCTTGAAAAGCTTTTTGTTTTTGTTTGTTTTATTTTTTTGAATCAACACTTAGCATGGTAATTTTTTGACTTCTAATTTATTAACTAACTACTAAGGGAGAGCTGAGGTTTTAACTGTTAATTCTCAGTCAGTGCATTGTGTGATAAGTACTTGGGCTGGTCATTAAATGCAACTCAAGATAGCATTTGGAATGTCCTTGATGTGGCTCTGAGAAGAAGGGTGCACAGATGTTCTATTGCATGCTAACTCTTAACTACTAGGATAAGACAGAAAAGGGAAAAAAATAATGTTCCCTATTCTTTTTGAAAAATTCTGGCTTCAAAGTCTTTATCAGGAAGAAATGCAA
>NW_006286005.1:111157-118533 GCF_000327345.1 Myotis davidii
TGTCCGTATGCGTTACTCTTTCCTCCTAGTTGTAGGACTTCCACTCAGCCAGCGTTCCTGTGGTTCTGGGTGATGTCCGTTCCGTCTTTTAGTTTCACTTTTGAAGTGGTTGTTCGAGGCAGCAAACTCTGGCGTTAACCTATGCCGCCATCTTGGTTCTCCCAGCTGGAATGTCCTTGATGTGGCTCTGAGAAGAAGGGTGCACAGATGTTCTATTGCATGCTAACTCTTAACTACTAGGATAAGACAGAAAAGGAAAAAAAATAATGTTCCCTATTCTTTTTGGAAAATTCTGGCTTCAAAGTCTTTATCAGGAAGAAATGCAAATCAGAGTATTTAATACAGAGAGTGGTAGATCTATGACCTCATGGGATGGTGATTGAACATTATCAAATTAATGTCTTCAATTAAATAGATTCTGTTGAAAAAAGTAGAACAGATAAGAGCCAATAGGTATTTTAGTCAGTTGACAAATAGACTATTGTTATATCCAGAAGAAAATAGGGATAAAAATTGAATTCTACATGAAAAAAATATATTAGGTTTAACCTTAAGACACATTGACAAATACTTGTCAAAAATTCTTTTACACCCGAATTTTCCCCTCTTGATTTTGCTATGTAAATAAATTTATTCAATGACCTAGGCATTCCATTGGCATTTCTCTGAAGCCCTGATCTAATTCTGTAATGTTATTTTCACTTGATATAAAGAATTATTAGAATTTAAGTAGAAATTTATACCCTTCAGGCTGCTGCCTAAAATAGTCTTTATCTAGAAATTTATTTAATATATATTTTCATTGGTTATGATTTATTAAAATAAAATAGGCTACAATTGAAGAAACAATATGTAGTGCCATATTTCTTTCTTTTTTATATGAGAAAATTTAAATAATTTTTTCTTTTTTAATTGGATTTATTAGGGTTACATTGGTTAATAAAATTATATAGTTTGCAGGTATACAATTTTATAATATATCATCTGTATGTTGTGTTGTGTGTTCACCACTCCAAGTTATGTCTCTTTTCATTATCACTTATCCCTCTTTATCCTCTCCTGCCTCTCCCATAACCATATTTCTAATTTTAGTACTGCATAAAAACATATGTTTTAGGAGATTTGATTTAGTGCTTCATGAAAGGGTTAATATTAAATGATACATTTTGATTTTGTTACCCCATTGGTTATATAAAATTACTAATTTTTTAACATTGAATACACTCATGTAAATGTGCCATCAAATAGCTAATAAAGGATAAAGAAATCATTACCCTTTCTTCAGAAAGACATCTAAATTGGTGAACTATACAATTTTGAGTTCTTCTGAGTGTCATTGGAAGTTCTGGGGGATATCTCTTTTTAAGTCAGAAATCATGAATATCTTGATATACTTCAGTAAGCGAGAAATGAGCACTGCTTTTGCAATTGACTCATAGATGTGATCCCAAGCAGGAGGGCAAGAATGAAGAGGGCAAGAATGAATAATAAATGCATTTGAAAATGAAATTTAACATATACAGAGTACCAAATTTTTTCCAGTACTCTAAAGGATCAAAGTTTTTTTTTATTTTACTATGGTTCTTAAAGAATAAAATATTTTACTGATTATTTTATCCCTATTATTATTTTATATTAAAATTAAAACAGTCTTAAATATTCCTTGTAACTCTATGTTCAAATGGCTCTTCATTTTACAGATCCCATGTAGAAATATATTTCCCTAAAACTTGCCTCTGGTAATATTTGTAGTTAATATACTAACTTTTTTGTAGGAATTTACTTTGTTAACTTGACATTAAGGTTAAATCATTTCAATTGCAAATAACTTAAAATGGAATCAGAAGTATGTTTTATGGAGTAGAAAATTTCCTTACAACCTCAGCTTCTTTTTTTTAGACCTAAATTTTCCTTTCATTTTTTTCCCTTTCAGAATTCTGAAGAATTCCAGCCTCCCTACTGTTGCTTCTTACATAGATTCATGTTGAATATGTATTTCCCAGCATCTAGAGATGCTGACTCAGTGTAGTTGGTGACAGGTGTCGCAATGACAAAGGCAGGAGGCCTTTAAAATCCTCAGTTTGGGAGTGTAAGGATGGGTAAGACATAGGCCCATGCTGACAATCTAAAATGAAGGCTCTTGGTATAATTGCTTTTCATTCAAAAGTTAAGAAATGCAGCTGCGTCCTCTTCACCTCCAATTCTTGCAATCTCCATGCAGGGAATGGAGAACTGACTCCTTCATTTCTGAATTTACATTCCCTCATTCTTTTAAGTAACTAAAGATCAATGAACTTAGTGCTATTCTAGTTCTTTCTAAACTTAGCCTGGCCAAAATAATCTATTTAGTTGGAAAATGGATCTAATATAAACACAAAGACTCTGTGTTCTTATTTATAAAGGAACGGGTATCTCCTTTCCTCCCAATGACAGCAGCACAGACGCACTGCAGCACAGTTTCAGGCAAAATAGAAAAAGAAAGGAGAAAGCATCGCCCTTCTCTAGAAATGACTCACAGTACTTATTCAGATGACAGGAAGAATAAATTAGCTAAAGATTTATAGGAACCTACTAACTCTTATGCTTGAGTTGTAGGTTAATTGAGCTATAAGAATATGTTCATCCATGAATTGCTCTTAGCTGTGTGTGGCAAATTGTATGGATAAACACACGTTAATCATTTTTACAAATAAACATGGTTTAATAAAAAAAAGTCTACAATGGGTTAAAAATTAAGGCATAATCAATATGAATTAATTACTTGGTATATGCTTTCTGCCTGACTTTAGCTACACAGGTATACAATTCTTCCTCATTTAGTAAGGAAGCATTTGTCACAATGACTTCCTACACAGCACTTAGAATCGTTGAATAAAGGCTCTCCATAAACGAACATCATTATAACCTTAGGGCTTCTGGATAATTTGAATCTGTTTTACAATCCACAGTCGGGGAGTATAAAAGGAGCCACTGATGGTCACAGGAGCAGCTTTGACAATTGTCAGCTTACCGTACATGCAGTGCAGTACCTCTGAATTTGATTGCTATCAAGGACAAATCATAGGTAAATGGATATCAATTCTGATAATGAAGCAGACTGAAATGGCGCAAGACCTTCTTACCAAATTTAAAGGAAGGCAGAATCAGAGCCAAATGTCTCTTGCACAACAACATTTTTCTTTTGGATTACACTGTGGTAAGGTGGGGAAATGATCAATTTAGGAATGTGTGAAAGCTACTGCTGAGGTTAGCATATCAATATATAACAAAGCAAAAAGTATCCTTATGTGGGCATTTGAAGAGTAAAACATGGGATAATTAGAGGTACATAAGTATTTAAGGTACCATTCTCATCAACTTACTAGCTTCTACTGACTGAAAGCTTTTATCTTTTGAGCAGCACATGAGTTTTGTGTTCTATAAAGTAAAAACTGCATTGCATTTCTTAAATAATATTTTCAGGTGGTTCTTTTTCTTTCTTCCCTCCCTCCTTTCCTCCCTCCCTCTCTCCTTCCCTCTCTCCCTCCCTCCTTTCTTTCCTCCCTCCCTCCCTCCCTAGCAATGGATGCCCTAGCCGGTTTGGCTCAGTGGAGGTCTGTGTCACCTGGGGACTGAAGGATCCCAGGTTCGATTCTGGTCAAGGGCATGTACCTTGGTTGCGGCCTCTCTCCATTCCTTCTTTTCTTTGAGATTTTTTTTTTGTGTGTGTGGTTGGTAGATATGATATCTTAAATATTAAGAATTGTGATTTTGAAAAACCTGCAGATAGGACTGTTTATTTAAGTAGTTTATACAGATTTTGATTTTGTAGATACAGAAAAATAACATTGTAGTGACCTTTGCAATTATGAACAAAAAAGACCCTTGAAAAGGCCCTTGAGATTTTAGTTCAAGCTCTCATTTTGGCAAACTACTCTCCTGTTCAAAGACAGTGAAACTCTTAAGATGCCTTTATTAACATGTACTAATATCATCCGAAATGAACTAAGCCCCAGGTTGCTTACAGTTCAGTCAGGGCTTCTGCATATTTCAGAGTGCAAATCTGCAGGTTCTCTTTTTCCTTATGTTTCCTACATACTCTTCAAAATGTGGATTGCATTGGACTATAACTTTGAAGAACACTTTTATATCCTGTGTTTTTTAGTGTACCAGCTGCAGAGTGATTAGTGAATCATTTTAGGACATTACATAGTAATTGCTAAAATGATTAAGACTTTTCTCTCCTATATGCAATCTTTAGCCATCATTTTCACTTTCATAATTCAAGGAGGTTAAATAAATTTTGATTCACTAACATGCTCATTTAGATGAAGATCCAATTTTGTTTCTGAGAGACTTGCATCAGTCTCCCTGAAGATCTTTTGTAACTGAAATGGCCAAATATAATTCCTGACCAAATGGGTGGAGAGGGGAAAGGAAGAGGAAGAGGAGGAAGAGGAATATTTGCTTACTAGAGGCCTGGTGCACAAATTCGTGCATGGGTGGGGTCCCGCTAGCCCACCCAATGGGGGCCCATTGGACTGGGCGGGTGGGGGGCAGAGGCCGTGGGCATTTGCATGGCCAGTCTTGCCCCCGATTGAGGTGGGGAGGGCCAATCGGGGGTGGGGTCAGCCGAGGAGAGGAGCCGTGGGCAGTTGGCTGGCTGGCCCCACCCCTGATCAGGGTGTTGGGGGCTGCTTGGAGTGTTGGGGGTTGATTGGGGGTCAGGCCAGCTGTGGGGGGCAATCGGGGCCTGAATCAGGCTGGTTGGCCACCAAAATGCATGTCATAGTCACTGGTCATTCTGGTCATTCTGCCATTTTGGTTCCTGGGCTTTTGTATATATAGATTTGGGACTGACTTGGAGCTTAGCTCTCTATCTCACTAAGAACCACACTGAAAACCTAAACATATGAAGACATTGTTGACTTTCTTCTCTACCAAGTATAAACTCCACAGTTTCCATACACTAAGGAACATTTGAGAATAGTGGAGACAAGAAAATTATGTATTTTTTTAAAAACAATTTGAGAATTTTATTTTGTTGAAAACAGTCCTTTTGTTTGCTAAATGTTCTCAGAATCTAAATATCAGTGTGTTTGTACAACCCTGATAATATCATATTCATCTCCAGAGATAAAAAAAAAATGCTACTGCATTCTTGAGAGCAAAGAGAAAATTCTGACTGATAAAATGGTCAAACAGGGCTTGATAACAATTTATTTCTGACCTTTGAATGCCTTCTGTTCTTAATGATTTTCTGTCATTTCTGTCTAGTCCAGACTTAAAACTCAGCCTCAGAGGTGCTTAGCTTTTTGTTGCCACTTAACTTTCAACTTCCATTTTTTCAGCACAGAAAGGTAAATCAGTAATTGTCACTTTGGCTCCTTAAGGTTTGTCAGGTACCTGAGGGGGTTTAGGACATAAATCTGAAGGGTGCTTCATATAACTTTGAGTTTAATTTTGATATAATCATGACATGTCTTATGACTTCAGGAACTTAAATATCGTATTAGCCTCACCTCTTCTTTTGCTGGGGTTTTGGGTTAACTACTTTGGTCCTTTCTATCCCCCAATCTGTAGAAAGGTGATTAAAGAAAAAAAGGAAAAAGAAATTCAGGGGCATCTTCAGTGAAATGTCTCCTTGGCTGAAAATTATCTATTTCAATGCTATCCTTTTCTTTTCTGCTTTTCTTTTACTTTCATGTTTATTTCTAAGGAGATACCATGCTTTTTTTCTGTAGTTTGGTAATTGTGGAACAGTTGTCATGCTGGAGGAACCGCCTTCAAGAAGTTAGTGCACTGTTCATTCTTTCAACATTTTTTTTTGAGTCTGATTTTTATTTTATCAGTTGGTGCCCAGTGAGATAGCACAACCTGGCTAGAGATTTTCCTTGTAAGAGGGAAGAAATGGGAAACAAAAGGAGTCTCAAAAAATGGACTATGAAGAATTTCTGTCTTGAGAATATAAAAACTTATGTTTCTGGTACATTTATCCGGATAGATTTATGTAGAACATTTCTTCACTGTCATGTGAAAGAAACTGAACTCAAACTAGCCTAAACCAGAAAGGTTTTCATGAGATGACAACTCAGGAACCCCAGCAGTATGCTAATTATCTCTTGCTTGCTCCCCTTCACCCTCCCTCTCTTTTCTTCTTCTTCTTGTTTGCCTCTGCATCTTTCTCTGTATGGCCTTTATTCTCCCTGCCAAAAGTTATCTCTCTTCATATGATGAAAAAGGTGGCTACTGGCAGTCCCAGTCTAATAGAAAAGTGACTCTTTTCTCTGGGCATTTATAAAACATTTTCTGGGAGAGTATTCAAATTGGCCCTAAAATGATACTATATAGGCTGAGTCTTTGTGGATAGGGGGTTGGCAGCCTGGATCAAGTACTCATCTTTGCTTACTGGTGGTGGCCCAAACTCTACTTTTCTGAAGGGAGCCTCAGAAAAGAAAGAATGGTGTGCAGAATTAGGGGTTTCAGAAAGCATGTTGGCAGCAACATATTTCCTAAAATATAGATTTGTGTATATTGCTGCATATATAGCAAACCAAACCATCAACATACCTAGAGGGATATTTGATTTTGTATTTTTATTTTTAAACCTTTTACAGTGTGCATGCATGATATTATGTGGCTTTTGCCTGTAATGTATTTGGTGGTTATATACTGTAGCATAGATATGGGAAAATTGAACTATGTCTTATTATCATCTTCCTCATATACACAAAACATTTATTGAATACCTACTACAGATAAAAATTGGTTCCAGGTGCTACTACATACATTTTTATCATAAGAAGTAATAAGTGTACTTTGCATTTTTATAGTACTTTCATATCTATTTTCTTAAGAATTTTTAAGCAGATGTATTTATTCTGTTGTTAAAAAAAGCATGAAGGGGTTCATAAACTTGTTTATAATCATCTGTGTTAAATTTTACTGTGTTCTTAAATACTCATTTAGAAAAAAATCATCTGGGATTTTAAAAGCATATCTATTTATCTATCTATCATCTATCTATCTATCTATCTATCTATCTATCTATCTATCTATCATCTATCTATCATCTATCTATCATCTATCTATCTATCTAAAAAGCCAGCGACCGGAACGCCATAATGACTAGAATGACCAGTCACTATGATGTTCACTGTGGGAAGCAAACCTCCTGATTAGGGGTGGGGCCGGCTGGCCAACCTTCTGCAGTCCCTCCCCCTGGCTGGTCCCACCCCCGATGAGCCCCCACCACCCTGATCGGCCCGCAGCCCCACCCCCATCCAGCCTCACCCATGATTGCCCCCCTACCTTAATAAGGGGTGGGGCTGGCCCCATCCTCATGGGTCCCCACCACATTGGCCCACAGCCTCACCCTCCGGCCTGCCCTGACCCTG
>NW_006286005.1:118595-128578 GCF_000327345.1 Myotis davidii
CCCCAGATTGGCCCCCCATCCTGATCAGGGTCAGGGCTGGCCGGCCAACCATCTGAAGCCCTTCCCTGGCCAGCCCCACCCCTGATGGACCCCCAGCACCCTGATTAGCACATGGCCCCTTCCCACAGCCAACTCTGCCCCCGATCAACACCCCCCCCACACACACACTCTGAGCAGGGGCAGGGCTGGCTGGCCAACCACCCATGGCCCCTCACCCAGGCTGCTGGCCCCGATTGGCTCCCTTCACCCATTCAGGGGTCAGTCACCCTTGGCCCCTCCCCCCAGCTGGCCTGGCCCTGACTGGGGCAGGCTGGCCAGCCAACCTCCCGCTGTTTCCTCCTCCTGACAGGCCCAGCCCCAATCCTCCAATTGTTGCAAGGCCAGCTGGACTCCACCCATGCATGAATTGTTGCACTGGGCCTCTATATACTAGGGGCCCAGTGCACAAATTCGTGAACCTAGAAAGGAACTGTGGGCTGCAAAGCTGCAGTGGGCACAGAAGTGGGTCTCAGCCCATCCTCTGCGCCCCTGTTTGGCCCCTCCTGCATGACCCCTGGTCCCCTGTCTGCTGGCAGCCCCGCTTCTGCTGCTCCCATGCACTGATGATGCTGAGCTCGCTTGCACCTGCTGATGGCACAGAGCGATTGAGTCTGGCGCCAGCACGGGGTGTGCACGGGGCCGGCGCTGTCAGTGGGTGTGAGTGGGGCTGGTGCCAGCAGCAGGTGCAAGTGCCCAGTGGAACTGTGGTGCGCGGGAGCAAAGAATTTTCAGTAACCACCAGAGGCTTGCCCTGATGACAGCTACCGGCACCCCACCTTGGTCTGGTGCCCCAGCTTTCCTGACCCACCATCCCGCCATGGCCAATGCCCGCCATGTTCCATGCTCTTCTGCCTGCTGCTGATGCCCGCCATCTTCTGTGTGCACCCCCTGATAGTCAACGCATGTCATAGCAACCAGTTGTTCAGCTCTTCCACTGTTCGGTCTATTTGCACATTAGGAATATATATATATACACACACACACACATATATATATATATAAACTTTATATTATGGATAACAGCAAAGTACCTTAAAATCGATGTCCTGAGCAATTATTGCCCTTGGGTTTTATTTCTAGGCTTCATCAATAGGTTGTTAACACTTAGATCAATAAACAATTATTGTTCTTTGTGAGATGCTGAGAGTATATTTGGAGAGTTTACAAGTAAGAGGTATACTTTACTAAGGACTGTCAAATGTCAAACTAACAACTAAAATGTTTTATCTATCCATCATCATCATCATCATCTATCTTTCTACCTCTCATCTATATCTGTGAGTCCAGAAAGATCTGTATATATCTATCAACCAAAGTCATATGACATTTTTTGATTTTTTTTTCTTTCTACAGATTTCCATAGAGAACAGAGCCGATATTACTGGCTCTGTGTCTCATGGTGAGTTACAGTCATAATGGGGACAGCAGGCTTCTATAACTCTGTTTAATAGAAAGCAGGGTACCAGCAGAGACTTTCTAACTCTGCATTTAAAATCTCCCCAATAGCTATTATTACTTCTTAAAACCATTTCCGCATTAGTGTCAAATCAAGTGGAATAGTTTCATTTAAGTAACTTCAGGGGCTGACTGATGTTCTCACATTGGCCATAAAAATAATATTATTAATTTAGAGAGAGAGGGGAGGATAAGACTATTGTGATTTTGATTTTCTTTCAACTGAAAAGTATTTTGAAAGGGATTAAAGGAGCAGTTTTTCCTCCTCCAGATTTGACTCCCTGCATGTCCCACCTCTGGTGCTTTCATAGAAACCCCACCCATTATGTTGGGCCCCATGTACCTGCCCCTGCAGGGCAGCGTCTAGTGGCGGGGACTTTCAGTCTTCTGTGGCACAAGCTGATTGATCAGCAGGGTGTGCTCACTCAAGTGTAAGACGTTGGGATTCTTGCTGTTGAATTTTCTTTTCCTTCCTGAGAAACTCCTTACTTTCACTCCTCTTATTGTGCTTTCAATCAATCTTTCATTTGATATGATATGGGAAAAAATAAACAACAGAAAAAAAATCTTAAGACTTATCTCCAAAGGGAAAACTCTCTAGATATAGTAGGTAATCTCCTTTGTTTATTTTATCTGTATTTTCTCTGTGCATAATGAGGTAGTTGTCATAATTCTATTTTTAAGAGTAAAAGTTTGATTTTTTTTCTGTACTGCCAGATTCTGATCATAAGATTTATTTGAAATTTTCAGTTTCCTCCTTGAAATTTGGATTTAGTAAGTCTGGGGTGAGACATGGAGTCAATATTTTTTAATAATATCTCCAGGTGATTTAAGTATGAGAAATATTGAATTATTTTCTATAATTTGATAAGCTAATGACAATTATACCATTTAATATCCCAAAATAAATATCGACACATGTTATTTCATGTTCCTCTAGTATTTTGGGCTTCACATTTCATGAAACTACCATTGTCATATCCATTGAAATCTTTCATTTTGGAACTGAAGTTGTTTCTGCTCAGCTATGATCTTCTTTGAGGTGAAATTTAAGCATTTTTGGTTACTCTCTAGAAGAAAGAAGAGGGGAAACAGAAGTAAAAGAGCAATTGCTAGGATATGGCTGATCTAGTGCTAAGGATAAGGACCAACGAGGAAGTAACGTGCTTTGATAAATGTTTATTTCTAGAGGAAACAAGGCTGGAACTGTCTTAGAGCCAAGAACGTCTGTATTCATGTTATCCCAAATGCGTGGAAGCAGCAGATATAACTGAATATATAACAGAAACACACAATTCTTAGTAATGTGGAGGAAAGCTCTGGATGTGTTTAAAGACTTTCTGATAGCCAGAAAAATGAAAAATACTGGGGACTCTTAAGTAATATTATCCACTATATGGAAGAGAGATACCATTAAAGTGGCTCAAGACAATGAAGACAGCTTATGTGCATAAGAGGAAGGGAAGCTACCCATTGCACACTACTGATAAGACAACTTGGGGAGAAATGTATTGTGCATTAGTACAGCAATGCAATTACATTTACACATAAGTATGAGAAGTAAAGTATAAGATTCCCTTTTTTAATACTTGCTTCAAATGTATCCTATAAAACTATAAGCTCTTTCAAGGCCAGTACATAATCTTGGTTTAACTAAGAAGTTCTTTATACTTTTCATGGGCTCAGCCAATAGCTCTAGGGATGATTGGACAGAGATACCTATAAAATAGAATAAAATATAAAATGCAGACTAGAAAAAGCCATATGGTAGCAATTGCTGTTTTGCTTATTCCATTATAACAAGAACATCTATTTTAAAGTTCTTATTAAATCAGTGCCTGGGTAGGCCAAAATAGTTGGCATAATTTTAATATTGTGTATGTGGTTAGGAAGGACATGTAATACTCTTTCCTTGGCTACCTACATTCCAGCTAGAATTGACCATGTGACATAATAATGATTAATGGGATGTCAGTGGAGTTCTTCTAGGCCAGTTTTTGTTTTTCTCATAAAAATGGATAGACTATGCTGGAATGCCCGTGGTCCTTTTTTCTTTCTACCTGCAATATGGACATGATGCCAGAGATGCAACAGCCATAATCATAGTATTATGATTAAAGGTGAAATAATAACCATGAAAGCAGACAATCTAATGACTCAAGTGTTGAAGGATTTGTTGAATCCCTGATTATGTCAATACTGGACTTCCTATTATATTTAAAATAAATTATAATCTGATTAAGCTACACTTCATCAGAATTTCAGATGTTTGCTGCTATGGATGTAGTAGTATTAATAATTATTAGTAACTCCAACTCGGTACAAAATTTTAAAATAAGTTTTTAATATCCTTAGCTTTGTTTTTCTACATAATTTCCTCAGAGTCACTACTGCCAGTGTTACCTGTTCTCAATAAAAACATCAATTGTTTAGGTGTCAAATCTCCTCATTTGTTCTATACACTACTTGTTCTTATTAAGATTTGCTCCAAAATTGATATTATCTTCCACTTAACAGTAATGTGTGTGTGTCTATATATTTATATATTTATGTTAATTACATAATATAATATATAGTTTATAGTAATAAATATATTTTATATATTAATATTATATATAATTGCTTTAAAATGTGGTTTCAATTCAAAATATCATTCATGTACATTGTATTAGATAGGAAAGTTTTGTCAAAAAAGAAAGCATTAATTTTGGAATTTTAGCCATAAAATAGCAATTGGATAATTTTGGCAGTTGATGGACAGTCAATAGGAAAAAGTCTTTATAGTAAGTCATATCACATACAAATTTGTATTCTTAAAACTAGATCTGAATATAAATTCTTTCCTGATTTAGGTGAATCAACTACACTAAATTTTTATTTTATATGCCTTGCTTTGTCATCAGTCCTAAATTTTTTCTTGCCATAATATTGGGGCTCACAATGAAATCTGTTTAAATTAGTTATGTTACTACAATATTCCCTTCATTCAAATGCTAGAGGAGTTACTAATTTACCTAGATATATAACTAGATTCAGAATATCAGTTAACCCCATAAGGTTGCAAGCCTGATTTGGGGGAGAGAGGAAAGAAAGATTGGAGAGAAATGTCCTAGACAGCTATGATGTCTACAAAGAGGTTCACAAAAGTCACCCAGACAAAATTGATTATCAGAGGAGAGTCTTCGGAATGAGGTCTATTGCCTGCATCAGCAGGTGGGAAGGCCTGCTCTTGGGGACTTGGGGGCAGCCTAGTATCTGGGTCTGTGGAGACTTAGAGCCTTGTCCACTGGGCTGGGCCTGGTGATGAGTCTGTTGTGATTGGCCTGGGACCTTTTCTGCATTAAGGATCTGGATCCGGTGTCCATGGGGACTACACAGGCACTGGGGACTTTTAGAATGGGCCTGACATCTGGTTCTGCATGAGCTGGTCTGAATCTGGAATTGATTGGCAGCCCAGTTTTACAATAGCTGGCTTGGAGGCTAGGGCCATGGGGGTTAGCCTGGCACTAGAGTGAGCCTGAAACCAGAGATCGAGAGTCATTCTATAACTTAGGGCTTCCAGGGACATTCTGGATGTCAGGTCTGTGGAGGCTTTTCTGGTGCCGGTGTGTGCCAAGCTCTTGGGTGCATTAGAGCCAGTCTAAGACTGGGGCCATAGGGACTGGCCTGGCACTGGGGTGTGATGGGAACCTAGGTGTGTGGGTGTAGAATATAGGTTTGCAGTGGCCAACTTGGCCTGGGGTAAGATGCGGACTTGGGGCTGTGGGATCGAGCCTGCTGCTGCGGTGGGACAAAAGCCCGGGTCTGCAGTAGACGACCTGGCACTGAGCATGACTGAGAGGCTGGGTGGTAGGTTCCTGTTTGCAGCCTTAGATTGTGGGAGTCTGCTGGGTCCCTGAAGCCCTGGGAGCCACCTTAGGCCTTGAGAACCACAGCCAGTGCTGGGATCAGAAGGCCTTCTGAGTTCGCAGAAGCCTGCTGGGAGCCTGATGCCATGAACGTTGCCTGGGGTGGCTGGAACCCCAGGCACAGGAGCCACGTGGGTCTATGGAAATTGGACTTATGCTGGATAAAACTTGGCTTTAGGATAAGAGTGAGTTGCATTTATTTTGAAGACTCAGGACCCAGAACATATTTGCTCCTTATTAGTATCTATGTAATGAGTGAATTAATTCTATGATGTTCAAATATCCTCTGCATTTACATCTCTGTATAGTTAGAATATATCCACACGATTATGAGATCCCTCTGCCATTCTCTAGTTGCATTGCATTATGTAGGTATGTGGGACAAAGCAACCAGTCGTGCTAGGGAATAAGTACATGCTGACTTCGCAGGAAAGAGCATTGCAGATATCCCACTCTTGGTAAAGCAAACTGTGGGGTTAAAGACAGTGCACGCTCAGAATGCTTAAAGCAAGACTGGAAGACATTTTATCTCTTGGAGTCCAGGACTTACATATCTATCATGGAGATTATGGCTCATGAAAGGATATAAAAATGATTATTTTTCCCTCTATACTCTATTGGGTGTGAAGCGCAGCTTAGGTTGCTGCATTTAGCCTCCAGAATTGATTCAAAGGGTTACTTATACTTTCAGGACCTAATCCTCTGAAACAGTTCTGGCATCAGTTTTTGCTACTGTGAACTATCTATTATTTGGTTTTCTGTCAACCAGACAAGATGTCAACTTATGTTTCCTTGCTTCAGATTGCTTCACATTATCTATCCCCTTGTGAACTTCTTTTCCACGTGTTCATATTTAAGTAGGAATAGAAGTGAATACATAAAGTTGAATGCCTGAATTGTTTTTAAAAGGCCAATTCAGAATATTTAAAAAGTATTTTAGTGTGTCAAATGTGAATTGACACACAGTATTTTGCTCACAGCAAGCTAAAAAATCTTTAGGATATGACTTAGTAACTAACAATTCAAAAAGGTAGTCCTGATGCTTTTGGAAAAACATTTAAAATCTATTTTGTTTTACCCAATAAGCATAACAATGCACGTCTTGGGCATTTATATTTTCTTCATTTGCCAAGCATAGCTGCAGACAACATATCCACTGGCCTACAGTTCTTTGTTGATAAAATTTTCCTCACTTTTTAGTAAAAGAGTGGTATTTTTTTACCCAAAACTTACCCTAAAAAGGTTTTAAACTGCTGAATTATAATGCTAGAGTTTATCATTATTGCATATTATCCACGTATTTGGCAAGGATGCTTTTATATTGGGGTAAATAATTTCATTTTATTTAAATATAGTTTTGATATTTATTTATGAATAATCAATTCTCAATTTCTCTGAGTAATGTAGAAAAGCCCAGTCATGGATTTGTCAAATGATGTATTAAAATATGTAGATTAGATAGTTACAGTAATTAACATAAGTACCTTCCAAAGTAGAAACTAATGTTCTGCAGTTTTGGTCAGCCATAACTGGAAAGTGCTGAAAATTCAACTATAACTATAGTTATAGTCATCAGTGTTATATATGCAGAGCAAAATATATTTATATTCAAAAGAATACAAGAGTAATGACAAATATAACGGAAAAGAAAACAGTTTATTTAGAAAAACGATTGCTATCTACCTACTCTTTTTTTTAGTTGCTTGTTTTGCACACAGCTGCCAGTGGGGTTCGGTGGGTGAGGTGGCATCATTACTATCTGGGACACTGAGGTGGTTGTATAGCACTTTGTGATGAGGGAATAAAAAACAAACAGGAAATAAAATAGCTCCATAAGGTAGGAACCAGGGAAACAGAATAATCTGAAGTGAATGGAAGCCATGAAAGACAATGAGAATAAAGAGAAGAAATTCAGAGTTACTGAGTAACTGTTATGTACTAATTCCTACACAGTATGAGATACTTTATAATCATGAACTCATTTCATACTAACACCAACCCTTTGAACTATATAGCATCCTCCCTAATTTGTAAACAAGAATACCAAGACTCAGAGAGATTAAGGATTAAACTCACCAGGATTACACAGCTAAGTGAAACATTTAGATTTGTTTTAATGCTCATGAGATATTAAGAACATAAATGATAAAAAGGCAATTGAGTAGATAGTTAAAAATTAGGAGGAGAGGTAAAAGTTGTAGGTAAAAATTTGGGAGGTTAAATTGTGTGTTGATATAATCCCCTACAAAAGGAGTAGAGATAGAGAAGAAATCATGAACTGTAGTCTCTCAGTAGGTTCTAATGATGATGAAAGCCATTCTCGGTAAGAACAGTCTTGGCTTGCATGAGGATTCTTGTCATAAATATATGGAAGATTACATTTTAAAAATACACCTCCTCCCCCTCCTCCTCCTCCTCCTCCTTCTTCTTGTTCTTCTTCTTGTTCTTGTTCTTCTTGTTTTCTTGTTCTTCTTCTTGTTCTTCTTCTTCTTCTTCTTCTTCTTCTTCTTCTTCTTCTTCTTCTTCTTCTTCTTCTTTGTGTGTGTGTGTGTGTGTGTGTGTGTGTGTGTTTTGTACCTGTTGCAGAGTGAATTACGAAAAAATGTGAATACCATTATAGCCCAATTTGTGTTTGGGAGACGTGAGGGTTAATGATAGTTAGAGAACTACAGCATGAGGTTTGGTGTCAAATAATTTTTTTCACTATGACACAGTTAGGAATTAATTATAAATGCAAAATTAAGGAATAAGGCAAAAGATGGTTAAAAAATAAAAATAACGTAACGGGATATTATTATCAAGGCATAAATATGATAAAAAAAAGATTAGGGCATGTAAATAATATACTTAGTAAGAAGAATTTTGTTGGTATGACAAAGAGAAATCAAGAAGTAAACTGGCTCTTCCCAGTATTGTAGCTCCATCTCCTAGCCTCATTTCTCCACTAAATCAAGCAAGCTAAAAATATAGGAGGCGGGATAGAGAAGACAAACAAAACTCTGTGTCTTATAAGACAAGATAAACTAATTAGTGTGATATCATCTTGAATAAGAGGGTATTTAATATTGTATTTGAAGGGTTAAATTAAGAAGGGTCTCAAATAATTATTGCCCATATTACTAGAGAGACTTATATTTCCTGAATTAAGAGTCAGTTTTAAAGAAAAAATGCTTTCTAGAAGCCATTAAGAAAAATTGTGGCACATATTTTTTGATAGCCAAGTCCTGAAGTGTCCCAATGTGACACATTAAGTGGAATTATATTTGTCTGTCTAATTTCTCTTGCACTGTTCATCTTTGAGTGTCCCCAACCTTAGGCATTCCTCTTCCTCAGATCCTTTGTTCTGGGTCTAGTTCTTGCTCACATTGCTGTCAACTGATTTCCCCTAAGAAGTTGGCCCTTAGCTTATTAGATACAGCGAATGAATGGAGAGATGAAGCAGAAGACAGTAGGCATGTATTTCTAGTCCTGCTTCATATTAAATTTCTATGCCTTCATTTTATGAAATGCAATATAAAATAGGAATGTATTAGACCCTTTAAGGTTAAACTAGATCTCTGGGGTTATTCTATCTCTAAACTAATTTTACTACCTTCTTTTCATTGTGAACCTTCCACAGTTACTTGCCTTTAGTAGTAGAGGTGTTATGACTTCTAATGTCAAGAGCTGTAATAGAAGTTTCCCTGGAAAAATACCATGGGCAATATTGTTGAGACTGTCAGAGGAATTCTTTAGAGATTCCACTGTGCAGGCCAACTGTAACATAATGTCACCTTTTACTGTTTTTTTTTTTCCTTTCTTTTCTGATTTTTCCATTCTACTTCCTAAGGACATCTCATTTATTCTTAATGTTCTTCCTACTGCTGCTGCCCTTGTTAAGACCCTCTCTCACTTAAAACTACTCCAATATAATTCTTTTTAGAATTCTTGTCTCCATTTTAAACCCTGAGAATATGTTTGCTGCACACATTGAGTGACTATCCTAAGCCAGAGTCTTGGTCATGATTCATCTCTGTTCAATAAAAAAATTGGATTCTTACTAAGACAACGAAAGTCCCAAACAATTTTTGTATGGCTGAGTTAATCTTTCATAACACTTTATTTTTCTATGTATTATAGAAAAAGACTCATTCTATCTTTTGTTATCATTTGTGTTTGAGTCTCCCAAAAGACTGTTTAAGCCCCCCGATGTAGACCCTAAGAATTCATCTATGAATTACCTAAAGTGTGTTACCTATACAAATAGATATTTAATAAATATCATTTGATTGAATTCTCCTAAAGAATGAAAAAAGTTGATATAGGAAGAAATAGTCAGGTGATTGACAAGAGATGTGTTGTTGATGTTTCTGGGGAGAGTAAAGTGCAATTTAAATGAGGCCCAAGGAGTTACAGGAATGCAACAGCACATGTGGGAGTGAGGGCAGGTGGGACGAGCAAAACAGAACCTCAGCTGGTTAAAGAACAGCCAGAGAATGACGGGAGAATGCACTGCACATACAAGAAGATAGAAAAATAATCCTCAAGTGTAGGACATGAGGACAGAATCCCCTTTTCTTTACAAAGAGGCTTGTGAGCAGT
>NW_006286005.1:128662-152743 GCF_000327345.1 Myotis davidii
GCTGAATGAGAGGAGATGAGATTCATTTGGGGCTTCAGTACGAAGTGGGATAGTATAAAGAGATGATGTCTTTCAAATGCTGCAGGGGAAAAAGGGCTGAGGACACTGAAGTATTTTTCTACACAACTTGAGGAAAATACTGTGCCTCTGTCAGGTCCCAGGGTGCTCATATTTTAGACTCTCCCTGCTGTTGGAAATGTGTAGACTGGAAGTCTGGGTCATGTTTTCTGTGCTTCTAACCTCCTCTCATTAATTCTCTTAGGACTCCTCATATTCAGTGAGTATTTAGAAAGAATTCTAGGACAATTTCTTTTTATCTTGTGCCATATTGATGGGGTGATACTTCTGAGTAGAAGCTAACCTTGTCATTCACTTAAGAAATATTGAGTGCCTACCATGTGTCAAATGAACAAATCCAGACACAGCTCTACTCTGATGAAGTGTAGATTCTAGTAGGAAATCCACACATTAGTTACATATTCAAAAACTAAATGTGTAATTACAACGTGTGATAAATGTCAGAAAACAGTGTATTGAGAATATTCTGAGCTCATCTGAGCTCATTGATAGTTCATCAATCAGTAATTTCATTATCTATTTGTGTTTTGGGGCAATGATTTAACCACTTCTTGCCTCAGTTTCCTCTTTGGTATATGGGAAAATATATAGCCTACTTCATAGGGTGTTTTAAATGGCCTCTGGTATGTGGTAAACATTCAACACATTTAACTATTTTTATTCTTATCCTCATTTTTATTATTATTCTTTCTTATTCTATTACTAGAGGTTTGGTGCATGAATTCGTGCAAGGGAGAGGGAGTCCCTTAGCCTGGCCTGGGACCTCTTGCAATCCAGGAGCCCTCGAGGGATGTAGCAGTGCACCAAGCGGCAGAAGGCTAGAAAGGAGCCCGAGCTGGGGCCGGGCACTGCACCACTTGGGCTCATCCTGGCCCACTGCGCCTGCCGCCACTGCTCTGAGGTGCTGCTGCGGACTCAGTAGAGGCTCCCACTGCAGCAGCTGCGCTTGCCAGCCGTGAGCCCGGCTTCTGTCTGAGCAGTGCTCCCCCTGTGGGAGTGCACTGACTACAAGGGGGAAACTCCTGCGTTAAGTGTCTGACCCTGATGGTCAGTGTGCATCATAGTGACTGGTCAACTGGTCATTCCGGTCATTCTGGTCATTCAGTCGTAAAAATTGCTTAGGCTTTTATATATATAGATTACTTTAGTGAAACAGAATCCTAGGCTTAGAAGTTATTCCCTCTT
Source organism: Myotis davidii (assembly GCF_000327345.1). NCBI lineage: Eukaryota > Metazoa > Chordata > Mammalia > Chiroptera > Vespertilionidae > Myotis > Myotis davidii. The sequence continues at coordinate 129,926 of NW_006286005.1, forward strand.
AGTAATAAAGGATATTCATTCTTTCATTCTCTTTTTCACCAACTTCTGTGGTTTGGTGTCACATAAAAATCTGGAATTAATAGCACTAAAATAGTGAAATGATACATTAAGTATATTCTGGTCATTTTGTCATATAACAAAATCAAAAGGATGATCTTCTCAGTTATCTGCTCTCATATTTGCATTTATCCCTTTACCTACCCAAATATTAAACATTTCTTTGAGAAAATTAAGCTAGGAGCTGATGAATTAGCATCAATTCTTTTTTTTTTAATTTGCTTTTTTAAAAAATTTGCTTCCCAGTTTAGTAGGACTGACATACAAGTACATAAACAGTTACAATGTGGTCAGAGAAGTTACATAATTAAGAACTGTACCAAGTTCATCTGAGACACAATAGACCACTTCTACTCACGTTGGAAAGATGATGAAAGGCAAATGACAGGCAGAGAGGGTACTCTCTTGTCCTTTTCCTTACTGACACATGTAGGTTATAGGAAGCAAGCTTCATTATCATTCTCATCCATAGGATATGCACTAGAGAGAGTTATGAAAATTTCTTATGGTATCCTATTAATCATAGTGCAATTTTATTCAGGAAATAAACATAACAATGATCATACTTTCAACTTTTGATTGACTATAGCAATCATATATAGTGATTCTTGCCAAGCTTATATTATACTATTTATTCAGGTTATCAGCATGCTACTCTATTCCTGGTCTTACAAAAACAAACAAAAACACAAAAAAATACCCACTAATGATATTCTCATGTCCTTGGTTTATAGTTTTATACACTATTTCCCTTATACTATTCTTTTGCTCCTTATTTTATTCTACCCCTCAGTTGGCAGTGTGCTCCTAATCCTCCTACCCTTCTGTCACTTTGCAACAAAGAACAGAAGAATGGCCATTTATAAAACACTCTGGAATTACAAACTGTATGTTTCAAGGAGAGAAAAGAACAAGAAGTATCATGTTATAATCAGGGACCCTGGTGACAATTTTTAATATACATTATAGGAGGGAAGAGGAAAGAAAAGATATGAACAGAGAAGCTTTTGAGAGCTGAGCCAGACTGATGTAAGCAGTTTCTGGTGCATGTTTTCTTTACATCCATTTTGCAAAATTTCTGACTGCAGAAAGTAAATTGACAGCGGAGAGCTACTATTTGTTAACTGTTAAAGAACTAGGCTTTTATCAATGCAGATTTGTTTCACTGGGAAATATTTTTGTATTTAAAATTTAGGTGAGCAGAGTAACATAAAAAGTAGGTTTAAAAGTCTCATTACCTCATGGGAAAGGATAGAAATAATTATTCAAAAAAATGGAGAAGGGCAAGCTAAAGTAACATGGAAAAGAAAGGCATAATCCCTGAAGAGAAATTAAATAAAAAAACTATAAGCAACAAATGATAAAGAGTCATCTGTGGTTTATTAAACTTGACAGATGGAAAGGATGACTATGTTAATATATTTTATTTCAAGAGGCAGAAAGAAATGAAAAGTAGACAAAACGATGATGACATGCCATAGAGGCTACTAAAGTTGCTATAAATGTCTATGGCAGCAGTAAAGCATCTTTCTAGAAAAAGTTCATAGAAGAGGAGGCACAGCAGTGTCTATTTACTGAAAAGTCCTGGAAAAAGACCTTTGGATGAGATGGCGGTAACAAGGGAAAAACATATGGGTTATCTACAGTTACAAAACCAACCAAATAAAAAGGAAGACAATGGAGATAAATAGAAAGGAAAAGAGAATAACAGAAATGTACCTTGGGAAGTGGAAAATCTTTAGGATTTATGTGAGTAAAATGCCAGGGGGATAAAAGAATGTAAAAAAAAGAAAGTAGTAAAATATGAAACTGTGAAAAAATTACATTTTTCCTGATTACAGCCCAGATCATAGATGTTCCTTCCTGAGATACCAGTCATGTTCCATCAGAAGGTGGCTCAGAGTTGACATTGGATAAAGGTTTAGCGAATAAGTCTTGACATACAATTCCTCTAGCATTTGGAGAAAATGTAAATATGGAAAGTGTAGGAAGATCTTATGAAATGAAATACTCATGGGAGTTCTTTGGAGATGGAAAGAAAAAAGATGCTGAAAGGATAAACCACTGGTAAGTAATTATAACCACTTGGAAATGGAATTGAGGCAAAAGGGGATATCCAATGATTGCTTTCATCAGTTTTTCTTGAATTTTTATAGAAATGGGTCATATTTTTAGATTCAATGATTAATTAAGATTTTTCAAAGCTAAAAAAGCTTTTTTTTCACTGTTTAGATAATAATTTTGTTAAGGCTATAGGACCAATTAATTGGTCAGGTAATTAATGAATGTATCTCCTAGCTTTACTTTCTGTAGTAAAACAGACAAAGCCATTTGAGTATGAGACTAAATAAGATGAGCTATGAATTTCTTCATCATTTTTTAAGACAGTGGGTAGAAAATTAAAAAAAAATTGTGTTTCCTACATTTGCCAATTGTAACTTCTTTCCAGTTGTAATGGTATTTTCTGTTAAAGAGCCTATGTATCTCTGGTGAATGTGGCTCAATTGTTGAGCATCATCCCATGCACCAAAAGGTTGCTGGTTCTATTCCCAGTCAGAGCACAAACCCAGGTTGCAGGTTCAATACCTGGTCGGGGTGTGTCTGCGAGGCAACCTATCAATGTTTCACTCTCACGTTGATTTTTTCTTTCTTTCTCCCTCTCTCTTCCTATTTCTTTAAAATCAATAAAACATATTTTTAAAAAGTTATTTAAAAAAAGAAGGGAAAAAAATCTATAAAATACCCATTGAACTACAGATTACCACATCCTATAAACAGACACACTAATTCTGTAGCATAGGGTTGGGCCCAAATAACTACATGTTGAATAAGCATGTTTTAGGACACTTTTGCTGAAAGGGTTGGCAAGCTTTTCTTTAGAAGACCAGATAGTATATATTTTAGGATTTGTGTGTGAGAAAGTCTCTATTGTAATTCCTCAACTCGGTGGCTCTGATACAAAAACAGCTATAGGGAACATGTAAAATAGGCATGGCTGTGTTCCAATAAAACTTGTTTTAAACAAAAATAAGTAGCTGCATGGATTTGGCCCATGGGCAGTTTTCTCACTCTTGTTATAGAAGTTTCTCTTCAAATGGTGTTAGATGTCATTTTGAGAATAATATACATGCTTATATACAATATTTTAGTTAAGTGCAGTTCTCACAAGCATTTTAAGTAATTCAGGGCAAGGAGATTTAAGAGGTGTTTTCTCTCCTTTCATGGCAATAGTTTTACATCAGGAACTAAAAAACTTAATTATGTGTGCAAAAATCTAATTAAGGGGTTCAGCATACTAACTGTCAGCACTGAGCTATTACCACCATAGCTTGCTGTTTTGATGAAATGTCAATAGTAGAGTATTGCATGACGAGGTGCCCCCGACAACGTTTATGATAAAATGTCAATGACAAGACACTGGATGGATAAATGTTCCCACAATGAAATGTTGCATAACAAGATAGGATGTGGTCCTTACGATGGAATGGTCAACAAAATGTCAGGGCAACAAATGAATACTCATACAGGCACACATGCACACTAAGAAATGACTTGGCAACTTGGCTGCCTGATTACTTTCAATTTAATTTGTATTACTAGGAAGCCTTTTTACTTTTAAAATCAGAATCTGCTAGCACATTTAAATGCCAAAAAAATTGTTCTTCGTTTTTTCTGGGACACGGCAGGTGGGTGGCCCCTTTCATCTCTGTGAGTCACACTCCACTGAATGTTGCCAAGCAGGTGATCCTGGCATCTCTGAGTCAAGAGAGCTAGTTTAATCGCCTGCTTTGCGCTCCCCACCTCTCCCACCTCCTTCCCAGTTGGAACAGTAAGTTCTCTGTGAAAGCTTCTGTGAATGATGGCAAGAAGGAGAGTTCTCAGGAAAAGCAACCGAGCTTTAATGCGAGTAAATTTGTTCAAAATGTAAAACACATTTGAAAATCTCAATGTGTGCCCTTGAAATCACATCAATGGAACATTTAATGATCTTCAGAACTAGCCTTTTCTCTCCCAGTCAGTAGGAAGATTGTTTCAAATCTGTTTGTGCCTGAAGCACTTTTGATTGTGACAGTCTTCTCATTCATGGACAAAACATGGCGTCCCACTGGAAGTGCCATCCAGGTTCACAGCGATACAGTATGATATGAAAGTATAAACAGAAGTCAGAACTGCATTTATCCTCTGAGATAACAAGTGCAACTAGATTTTCAGACCACCTATTATGCCTTAAAAAATAAAAGGGAAAGGAAAATAAGACCTACTTTTTGTCAGCTGCCTGATTGTGGAAATGAAAGTATGGAGCCCTTTAAATGACTTCAACATATAGTATTTTGATCCTTGTGTTGGCCAGTTGTTAAAATTTTTCACCAGATAAATGCAGAGATATTAACATTCATCAGAACTTCTGCTTTTTGTGGGTTGATTAATCACAATGATTAAATAATGAGTTGTTTAACAACCTGGCTTAGTTTTTCTTTTTCATTTTGAGTCCCTGAACAAAAATAAGGGCTCAGTCATACCTCATGTTTGGACTTCCCAACATATATATAAAGATTTAAGATTCTTGTAACCCTATTTCTCATAGTAATGAGCTGACTGGATAAAATAATTCTGGTTTTCTATATAGCTAGATATACTCCACCCTCATTATAGAACTATTTTCAAAAGCCAAGGATATTGAAAGTTATAACAGTAATGTCAGGCCTCATGATTAAATCATGAAGCACATGAGTTTTTCGTTTAAATTTGATGTTCTCATGATCTCAATATTTTTCATGCAAATCTTGTTATTTCTGCATCCTTTCACACTCCAGCTTAAATTGCTTGTCAATCCCCGTGCTTTTCTTGAGTGCAGCACTTCAGAGCTTTTCCAATACGATTTTATACATCTATTTATATCACTTCTTCAGTAGATTCTCCCTTAAAGAAGACATTGGTACAGCATTCACATTTAATGAAGTCTTTTGACTTGGAGGCAGTAACTAAAGGAGATGAGGCAAGAAGATTGGCTTGGTCAAGAGATGGGGGTGAGAAAGAACTATAGGTTAAGAGAAGGAGAAACCCTTTTCTATTTTAAGGCTTTTTAACATTATAACTAGAGTGCTTAAGCCAGGGGTTGATTGGAGCAGGGGGAAGCCTCTGCCTAACAAACAGAAACACCATAAATAGGTCATTGCGAAGCTAGTTATCAAAAAGGACATTTGAAAATGACTGCACAACACAACCCTTGAAAGATTTAAGATTTAAGATCCCAATTTTATGGAAGCTATAAGCCATCCATTTTTAACTTTTCAGCTACTTGTAAATGTTTTCTCTTTTGGAGGGATGCTATTTCTAATTTTCATGGTATTTTCCAGCACCATCATTGACGTTGCTCTTAGAAACCTAAGGAAACCAGAGACAAATGCTTCAGTCAGGGCTCCTTCCCTTTCTGAATTTTTCAAGATTTGCACTGTAGATATCTACAATCGCATAGGCAAGTTCTGGTCCTCTGTCACCACCTCCACCAGCCCTCCACGTTGTTTTCTCATACAAGGAAAGACATTGCTTTCTATCTTGTAGAAACCAGCTACTGTGCTTGCATAGGGCTGGAGTGCCACTGGTATAACAGGGCATGCAGCAATGTGTGCTCCTGTAGTTGAGGACACTTCTAATTGATTATACATTTATTAGCCACACAACTTTCCTCCTGGGAGTATATTGCCTATGAAAAAACGAATAGTCTCAAACTGTTTTAGGAATTCCTTATATTTGCCAATGAAACTTTATTTTTCAAATGTGTTCTCAAATGTGTGACCTACTTATTTCTTTTCCATGTATTTTTCTATTCCAGAGGATCCTCTAGTGACAGAACATTTTCAATCATTACTTCTCTTTGGTGGAATCAATTACCTCCTGATAGATTCCCTCTCCAAGTTTAAAATTCCATTTAAAAACTCATCTCTTTTTGAATTCTAATTGGGTATACTTTGAACTTTTGATTCGCTTGGTGAATATTTGTTTATAAATCTTTCTATGATTTAAAGTGCTTGCTAACACATTTATAATCTGAATGTAATAATCAGCATGTAATATGTAATTCATTTGGAAACTTATATTTATGAAACAAATATTTTATTGACTCTCAAAGGGAATCTCCAAATGTAATCCTGACCAAGTAAAAATCGAGAAGCAATGGTATATTGTAAACATATTTTATTTTGCCCACATGGCTTATTTGAAGTCACATTTGAGCACATGGGAAATAGAAATGCCTATGATTGTCTCCCTCTGATACACAGAATCACATATGGTGGCTTATTTACACTTCTATGTACAAAGCAGCCCAGCAGTTTTTCAATGATCTTTGTTTAGCAAATTTATTAATCTGCAATATAATCAAGAGGTGATAAAATAAATAAAACATACCTCTAAATAACTATGCATCGGTGTGCATTCATTGTATTGACAATTATCATGTACAAAGCACTGTAGTATTTATATTACTAGAGGGCTAGAGCACTGACTGGGAGGGGGGGGATTGGGGAGGTGTCCCTCAGCCCGCCTGCATCCTCTTGCAGGCCAGGACCCCTTGGGGGATGTCTTCCTGCTGGATTGGGCCTAAGCTGGCAGTCAGACATCCCTCTCGCAGTCAGGGGCTCTCGCAGTTTGGGACCCCTCACTCCTTATTGCCTGCCTACAGTGGAGGCAGGAGAGGCTCCCACCACCACTGCTTTGCTCACCAGCCATGAGCCTGACTTCTGGCTGAGCAGCGCTCCCCCTGTGAGAGCGCACTGACCACAGGAGGGCAACGCCTGCATTGAGCATCTGCCCCCTGGTGGTCAGTGCACATCATAGTGACCGGTTGTTCTGCCTTTCAGTTGATTTGCATATTAGGCTTTTATTATATAGAATTATATTTACTTTTTACAAAAACCCTATGAAATAGAAATTTTTAGTTCTGTTTTTCAAGTGGGAAATATAGGAAATACTAAAATTACCTGTTTGAACTTATACAGCTAATTGCCAGCAGAGTTGGGATTTGACCCTAGATATAGCTCACTCCAAAGCTATTTATATGTCTTCTAATAAGACACTCTATCTCTCAAAGTAGATGGTAAAATGTTCTTGATTTAAAACAAGTACAATTTTACCTATAGAAGAAAATTTTGAGTTTTCACTTAGGACCACTTCTTTTATGAAAAACAAATATTGCTATTTGCTTAAATAATTTTTCTTTTGGTTCCTAATATAAGATACCAAATAAAAATTGGAGAGAGGGAGGACAATGCTAACCAAAGACCTGGAAACATCTCTTTTCTTAAGGTCATGTGGAAGATACACAGTGACACACTATGAAAACAGTGCACTACAGAGGAGCTAGTACTATTCCATAGTGGCAAAATCCACCTGCAGAAACCAAATAGTAGAACATTTAACCCCAGCTCCTTCTGATTTTAGGTGAATCTGAGACCAATCTCTTAAGGTTAAGGTCACAAAATTTCAGCCTTTAGTTTTTTTTTTATTCAGCTGGTTAGTATCTTTAAAAATATGAATTTAAAAATCTACCTTTAGATTTTCAGATACTTGCTTTAATCAAGGCCTTATCATATCAACTTCTTTGCCTAGGATTCACCTAGGAAGATATTTGAGTTTCCACTGTTATCCTGAATGCCAAGCAATGATAGGCTTCTTTTTACCACTTATTTGATTTCACCCATGGTTCTTCTGAAGTATCCAACATGGTTGGGATTAAGGTGAGATAATTTTACCTGGGAACAAAATTTAAGGTGGCATAAAAAATCTATAATCAAATAAACAATATTTTAATACAATATTTCTAAAAATCAAAATTAATGCAAAAATTGGTGATGAACAAACTAGAGGCATCATCTAGTCTTGATTCTGTTATCCAAACTGCCCTTTAGAGATTATTATGTTTTATACTAATAGCTTTGAATCAAAGGCCCTCATTCTTAGTTGGCTTGTTTCTGCTTCTTCTGCCTCATGTCCTACTCTGAAAAATTAAAAAAAGTGAGGAGTAGCAACCAATGCTAATTAGAAGAAAAGAATTCAAACAGCAAACCCATATGCTTTTATTCAGGATAGGAGCCTCATTCAGTAAGCCTTGAAGAAATCCTCTGTATAGCTAATAATTTAAAAACAACAATAGTTAACAATTATTCAGCTTTTATGTAGAGGCCTGTGGTATGTATTTTATTTGAATTATTTTTATTAATACCTAACAACTATTTTATGTGATAGAGATAGCTATTATCCCCAATTTACATATTAGCCTAAGTCATTTGCCTAAATTAATACACCTTAGAGTAAGGGATTATACTGGGACATCATAACCAAAAGTACATATTACTAAGAAGATAACTAAAATGGATTATGAGCCATAAATAGAAGGCTAAAAGATCCTACCTTTAGAAGCCGGGAAATGTAATCCTAAGGTAGTATATTATCATGGTACAATATTTAGAAAATTTTAATCAATTTCTTTTTATTCTAAGACAATCATCATCATTACTTTTAATAACTAGAGGCCCAATGCACGGAATTTGTGCATGAGTAGGGTCCCTAGTGGCTGCTGGCTGCCAGCGGGGCCTCCCTTCCCCCGGCTGCTGCTGCTGCCACCAGCTGGAGCCTTCCTTCACACCCACCTTGGCCTGGCGCCGCCCGCTCACCTACTCTACCATCCCACCACGTTCCGGCTCTCATCGAGGCCCATTGTGGCTGGCAGCACCTCCACTGCTGCCTGCTGCTCACCATGTTCCACGCTGCCCCCTGGGGGTCAGAGCACATCTAACTCCTGGTCGGTCGAACTCCTGCCCATAGGGACAATTTGTATATTAGCCTTTTATTATATAGGATTGCATTGTAACTTTCTACTGGAACCAAGGGTATTCATTGTTTAAAGGGGATGACAGATATAGCCTAGGACAAAATAAAGTCATTTTTCTGTTTTAAATTTAAAAATTGATTTAAAAAAATTCTTCAACAAAAACCAGAAACTTGAAAGCCCTGCAGCTTTTGATTGTTGTGCTTGATAAAGAAGAATACATTTTTATTTCCAAAAGTTTGGCTTAAAATATTAAGAGCCATGACATGAATGATTCAAATCTGGTGATTTCATAATCCAGAGTGAGAACTCCAGGATGAGATAAGAGCTGCCAAGGAGGTGAGAATTTGACCAGCAGAAGTGAGAGGGAAATTTGGGGAAGATGTTAGGTGTGCTAGCTTTCTGTGTGTGGGAAAATAGCTAGCATTGTAGAGAAGCTCCACATTCAAAATGTAAATGCAGTGGCAAAGAAACACTGACTCTGGGCCTGAGAGTCATGTTAAATTTTTTTCCAAGACTGTAAAAGTGGATGCATTTGGAATGAACAAGATGCAGAGTAAGTGTATGGGGAAAGCGGGGGCCATGGTAGGAACTCAGACACCATCAGTGTATGATAGGGATAAAGACACTCAGCACAGGCCAAGGACTTGTTGCAGCAGTCTTCCATTTATTCCCTCCACTCTAGCTCTCGCTTTGTGATGTTTCATCAACCTTTTCCAGAGCAGAGCCATTTAAGTAGAAGGCAAGGCAAAAAACCAGGTAACAAATACTGTATTGACTGCATGGTGATCTCAAAGATATCAGGATTTAAACTGAAAGTGATTGTGTCAACTCCTGGATTTGCCAGATTGAAATTGTCTTAATCTTCAGAAATGGGGAATGTTACCGATTGGGGTTGCCATCTGGGACCTTGGTTCTTCTCATCTATGCAGAAAATATTTTAAGGTCAATGAAAATGAAAGTAAAGCAATGTGTGGTTTATTGAAGATACTGTCCAAACGAGGAGTGGGCCAATCAAGAGAGGCAATGGCCCTGAACTCCTGGGATATATGGTTTAAAAGAGGGATTTTCTGGGTGGAGACTTTCATTTGCATTCAGGGTTGATTGACAGAAAAGGGTTATATAACTATATTATCTCTGTGCGTGCCCTTACCCATAATGCATACAGAAAACTCACAGGGGGCGGGGGAGGGGAGAGACAAAACCACAATGCAAATTTTATTATAATTAGTCCAGGGCCCTAATAAGGTTGCACTGAAGTCATGATATTTTCCTGTGATCTTGCACCAAGAACCGGCTGGTTCCACACCTGCCCACTGGTGGTCTGCTGGCTGCTGGGCCTCACATAGAGAGGCGGTCTGAAGGCACTGTTGTCCTACCCCTGTTCGGGACCCCAGAGCAGGCCCACCCTAACCACTCAGGTCTAACTTCCTACTTAACAGGGAACAATGAAATAAATTAAGATTACTGACAGAGGAATAATGGAAGTATATTATTGCACAAATGAGTGTTGTAATTGTAAAATTTACACCAGTTAAAGGAAAATAATTTAACAATGTTATGGTACTGTAAGCTTCAGTTATCTAGAAAATTAACCTATGTGAAATTCTGTTCTCTCAGTATGATAGAAAAAGTACCATTCTGGGTGAAAAATATCAATTAGATTTAGTTATCCATCCAACAATAGAATCAGACCTGTAGATTTTAACATTCTAAAAATCCTAATATAATTTTCAAGTGTATTTTATGACTGTTACATCTTGGGATTTAGAGATGCCAGATTTTACCAAAATCCAACAACAACAAAAAACCAGCAGTAGGATATCTTCATGATCACACATCCACACTAGTCTACTATTTCCTCCAGTATTTTTCAGGTTATCAAATTAGGTTTTATGCTTTTTGCTCATAAATTCATATTTATCTTCTATATCAGAAAACCTTCTACGGTGCATGTTTTACTGGGGTTTTAATAAACTTCTCATTCTAAAATCAGCCCATATTTAAATTATAAGTAGCAACTGGAAATCAGAAGAGGGAAATAAAGTCTGCTAAAGACACCAGCTGGTACAAAAAAGCCACTCTTATTGGTTATTTTTCCAAACCTTAAACAATTATGGATGGTGCAACACTGGACCCTGAGCCACGTTGCTATAAATATTTTTAGCTACATGCTTAAGGTGAAGAGGCTTCATTTGTATAAATATATATACTTTGGGAATGCATGGTATCTGCTAAAGAAATATAAAACACTAGAGGCCCAGTGCACAAAAATTTGTGCACTGTGGGGGGGAAGTCGCTCAGCCAGGCCTGTGCCTTCTTGCAGTCTGGGACCCCTCGGGGGATGCCCATCTGCCGGCTTAGGCCCACTCCCCAGGGTATCAGGCTTCAGCTGGCAGTCAGACATCCCTCTGTCAGCCTGGGAGCCCTTGGGGGATGTCCACTTGCCAGCAGGGAGAAGGCCTAAGCTGCAGTTGGACATCCTTAGCGCTGCTGAGGAGGCAGGAGAGTCCCCCGCCACCATCGCTGTACTGGCAGCCATCAGTCTGGCTTGTAGTTGAGCAGAGCTCCCCCCTGTGGGAGCGCACTGACCACCAGGGGTAAGCTCCTGCATTGAGGGTCTGCCCACTGATGGTCAGTATGCGTCATAGTGACCCTGATGGCTGTCTGTTTGTAGGCTGGTCAAGCGCCCCAGTGGGGACCCTCACCCCATAGGGTGGTGGCCAGCCTGGGTGAGGGGCTGATGGCTGTTTGCTGGCTGGCCATAGCCCCTTCAGGGTGTGGGGGTGGTCCCTGCTGGGGTGCCTGGCCAGCCTGGGTGAGGGGCTGATGGCTGTTTTCAGGCTGGCCACGACCACGGGCCGGAGGCAGGTATCTGGGATTTATTTAACTTCTATAATTGAAACTTTGTAGCTTTAAGCAGGCCCCAGGTCAGGTTGCCCCTGGCAAACGAGGGTCCCAGCCCCTCCTTGAGCAGAGGCCACGCCGGCTGGAAGCAGGTATCTGGGATTTATTTATCTTCTATAATTGAAACTTTGTAGCCTTTAGCGGAGCTCAGGGCTGGCCAGGTCAGACGGGAAGCTTGGCTTCCTCCATTGCTGGGGGCAACACAATCCTCCTGCTCGCTCCAGCTCTGTGGCTGCAGCCATCTTTCTGACAGAGTGATAGAGTGCGGGTGTGATGGTTAATTTGCATATTATTCTTTTATTAGATAGGATTCTGATAAATCATGGGGAGATATGTAAAAATGTTAAGTAGACCAAAAAATAGAAGTTCAAAGAAAATGCTATTCTTGCCAAATAGATTTCAGACATTAAAACTGAATTTTTGTCTATTGGGATAATTTCCCCCCCAATATATCGAAGGAAAGCTAAGCCTACAATGAAATGATATGAAAACTGCAAATATTAGAATTGAGCAAATATTTTCTTTTTTAAAAAAATCAAGATAGCTACCTTAGTGAACTTTAACTACCTTAAAGTAAGGATCCTCCAAAAATAGGGATCTCTTACCCTTTGGGACAGCATGGATGGACCTGGAGAATATTATGCTAAGTGAAATAAGCCAATCAGAGAAAGACAAATAACATATGATTTCACTTATTTGTAGAATCTAATGAACAAAATTAATTGAGCAATAAAATAAGATCCAAAGCATGGAGGAAGGGAACAGACTGACATATTTTGATGTGGGGTTGGGGACATGAGAAGAGATAAACCAAAGAACTTATATACTTATTAGGGGCCCAATGCACTAATTTGTGCACCTTGAAAGCAACTGTGGGTCGCAAGGCTATGGTGGGGACAGGGGCAGGTCTCAGCCCAATCTCTGTGCCCCTGCCCAGCCCCTCCCGCTGCAGCCCCTGATCCCCTATCTGCTGGCAACCCTTCTCTTGCCACTGCTGATCCCACATGCTGATGGTGCCAGCCCTGCTTTCACCTGCTGATGGCACGAGAGCCGCCACTTGCAACCGCTGCCGGAGCCTGGCGCCAGCCCCGATTGCTCAACACCATCAGTGGGTGTGAGCGGCTGCTGAGCAATCAGGGACAGCACTGGGCAACAGTAGCAGGTACAAGTGGTGGCAGTGGAAGTGGGACTGCCACCAGATGGAACCGGGGCCTGTGGCGGAAGGGGCCGGGCAGAGGCGCGGAGGATAGGCTGAAACCTGCCCCTGTGCCCAGCACAGCCTCTTGGCCCACAGTTCCTTTCAAGGTGCATGAATTCATGCACTGGGTCCCTAGTTATTTGATAATTGTATAAGTTTAAATGTATATGTTCTTATTTTGAATTAACCAATGTACGATTTTGATTTTGAATAGGAAAATAATCCCACTTCTATTATATATTTGAAAACATCTCCTGTTATTTGGTAGAATCATTATTGCTATTTGATTTCTAGATTAATAGCAAATGGCAGGAGGAATGCAAGTAGGATTTCTGGGAAAAAGGCCAGAGGAAATTGGAGTTAGAAATGTGAAATGAGTGCAAGAGTTTGTCTAAGGAAAAGCAAAGCCACTATGTTTGGAAAAGGTTGAAATCTCATTATTTTGCAAGAGGTACATTAACAAACTGCGAAAGCTTCAGGAATTCCAGGTAATCAAGAGTCTTAGAAGCTCACGGAGCCAGTGTGCTTCTTCCCATGAGTGCTGCCTCTATAAAGCAGATTTTTCATTTTCACATTAATAGCATGGTTGAGAAGCTCTTGATAGAGTAGCTTCTGGGGGAATGGAATTTGTCTGAAGAAGAAATAAGCCTGGAAAAGCCAGAGGAGCCATAACTAAAGGCTGAAATTTACTTCCCTCCTAGTCCTTCTTTTTAGGTGTGGGGAAGCTCTATTTTAGAAATCATGATGTGTTTTTGACAATTTAGGATTCCTAAAATTATAGGGGATCAGAAAGAGAAGGATTTTAAAAAATATCTTGTGAGCAGGTTTTATTTATTTACTTAAGTAAAATATTCAAAGAGAGAGAAAAAAGATGCCTGGCGTCTCACTGGATTTCTCTGAGCAGATGTATTCACGATAAATCTGTAGCACCTTTCCTCTCTGTCTTCCATTACTCTGCTAGCTATTGACTGTAGCCAGAGGTAAAGTGATCGCCATTCTTTCGCTCCTCATTTCCGCCTCCTAACTGTGCTCCTAGATCACTGCTCTCCTACCTGTGCACATTTTCTCCCTGATGTCCTCATTTCTTCATCGCTCCATTTCAAGTGTAGATTTCCCTGGTGGGGAAATATAGCATGGTCTGAAAACAAAACAGAACAGAATTCTATATTGATGTAGATAGATGGCCTAGGCAATGTAGTGAAATTTTTAAAAAAGAAAAGTTGAAACCTGGAAAGAAACAAAAAAACAAGTAAATGAGAAATAAAGTGAAGAAGACCTAAGCTAGAGGTGCAATTACCCTGTCCTCTGACTTGCAACTCTTGACAGCCCTGAACAACTTACTCCATAAGTATGCAAGGAATGTCCATATAGAGGCCCTACCTGGGATCATTCCCACACCCAGTGCAATGGCCTCCTCCTCACATCACCAGCTCTAGGCCATGTCCTTGGGCAGCTTCTAGGCTGAAGACGCCCCACTGGAGCACACATTCCAGGCACAGAGGAGGGAGTGGGCGCCTCCAACTGCCCTCGTCCTGCTCTCAGGCCAAGCTGGTTGCCATGTCTTCTTGATGACCTGACCCAACAGAACTGTATGATCTTGAGTAAATTACTTAACTCCTCACATTTAAATGCCCATTTCTTTACTTTTAAAATGAACTTTATGTTACCTATCTTGCAAGGGAATGTTATAGGTATTACATGAGATGATATGGGCAAAGTGACAGACTACTACTTCCATTAATATATGACTATCACACTCCTACTATTACAGCAACAACTGCTACTACAACTTCCACATTTTATAGGCAGAGAAACTAAGGGCTTAGACAGGTTAATACATTTAATGAAGATCACATTCCTGGTAAGTGAAAGATCAGGGATTTGAGAATGGACCTTTCTGACTCACTCTAAAACCTTTCAGATACATAACAGATTTTCTATCAGGAACAAACAAAGCCATCCATGTCATCTTAGACCTTTTGATTTGCAAAATAATCAACAATTGTATTGGCCTCATTAAGACATCTCAGAAAGAATAATCTTATACTATACTTGGAAGGCCAATCATGTAATATTTGGACCAGAATGGTAGAAAATTTCTTGTTGGAACTTTTAACAGAAATTTGTCTCTTCTTTTCCAGTGGCCAAGTATAGGACTAATTAGCCATAAAAACTGCTGACCGAGTTTTTTCTTGTACTCTGGAAGTTTTGTGTATTATGTCATAAGATTCTTGGTAATACTTACATCAGTGTTCGAGCATGCCTTGTTGTGGTATCATGCTAGTGGGCAAAGTGAGAGTACCAGCCTGCTTTATTACTGCCACGTAGGGGTAAAGCCCGGTTTCTCCTCAGTTGACCTTCTTCTCAGTGGGGTTACGTGAAGATCCTCAGTAGGCCTATGCTGACCCCACCAGGGCTGGGAGCAGGAGGGTCTCGTTGTTATTGCCCCATGTAGGCTGCATTGGCACTGTGGGGTGGTGGGAGAGAATTGTTACTGCTGAAAAGTTGTCAAAGTCCAGACTTCCCACTGGGCCTTCTCTGAGACACTTTGATGGGGAGGAGGAAAGGGCACTTGGTCACCAGTGGTTGGGCGTGGGAGTTCTAGGTCTCAAAGAGTCTCCACCGACACTATGAGAGTCTTTTTACCTTCAGGCAGGCATATAAGCCCCAGCTCTGACATACCTCTGGCAGAGATGATGCTTCATTGCCCAAGGTTGAGGATATAAGTGTAGGATCTTTAGTAGGTCTTTGTTGATTAGAGTGGGAGAAAGGCCATAGTCGCCCCCGCCCCCCCAGATTATTGGCATATGCCATATAATTGACAAGTAACACTGTGTAAGTTTATGGTGCAGCAGATGATGACTTGATATATGTATATATTGTGAAATGATCACCACAATGAGGTTTAGTTAACATATCCATTGCCTCACATAGTTCACTGTGTGTGTGTGTGTGTGTGTGTGTGTGTGTCTGTGTGGTGAGAACATTTAAGATCTACTCTCAGCAAATTTCAAGTATACAATACGTTGTTATGAATAGTCATCATGTTTTAGGTTAGAACCACAGATTTTGCTTACCTTGTAAATGAAAGTTTGTACCCTTTGACCAATATCTTTTCACTTCCCCCATGCCACTACAGTTTTTCCATGCTGGTTGTCTGGAGTTGATCTGCTATCCTCTATAAATTTTCTGTCATTCTATGCTGTCCTTGCCTAGTCCTGTGTCTAGAGACAGCAAACTTTTGTTGGGTCTTTTTTGGTCTGTACCCAGGGCTGTTTTCGAGTGCTGGTTCTCCAGCATTTAGTCAGGGGCACATGAGTCTAAAAGAATACTCAGTGAATTCATTGCCATGCATTCCTCAGGTTCCAATATCCCCAGCTAGTCTGCCTCTGCCTTTCTCTGTCTTTTCTTTACAGTTTTCTTATATTTGTTTTCTATACAATGTCCAGAGTTTTAGTATTTCTTAGCAGGAACAATAGGGAGAAGTACATCTACCTCACGTCATCTGAAACTGGAAGCTCTGCACTGACTTTCAAGTCCTATGATTTTCACTGCATCCAGGACACTTCACTCACTGAGTTGCATAAACACATAAACACAAAATTTGTTCTTAGACAAACTGACCCTCATACAGTAAAGTTCATTTCTGTCTGATCCTTGGGGTATGTTAAATAAAATTGGGGATTATGGAAAACAAAATGGTTGGGGAGATGGGACTACTGATCTGTGGCATAGTCCCTTGACATGAAGCATTAACATCAATTAGAAATGTGGTAGAAGTATAGATATTCTTCCCCAGCTGAAACCTACTGATTAAAATAACTGTGAGAGTGGAGCCCAATTAACAATCTGCTTTTAAATAAGCCCTCAGGTGATTTGGATATGAGCTCAAGTTTGAGAACTACTACTGAACTACGGGAAGACCTAAGGACCCCTCAGGTAGCAGGGTTTTCTGATGGGAGAGGGCTCTAGAACACTGCTGTGGATGCACTGTGCTGTACATGTGTAGCCTTGTTCTGGAGACTGCTCATACAGCCTTTTACAAGTTGCCTGCACAGTCTTGCAGCGAATGAACAACTTGAATCTACTTATTTCCACATGAGTAATATTAATAGTCAGAGTTTGCCTTACATTTAAGTCTCAGGAAAAGAGGAAAGTTGAAGTGTTCCTTGTATAAAATATGCTTAAAAATGTGCAACTGAAATTATTTTGATGAAATTAGCACCTTTCAAAATAAGGAACAACACATAAAGTTGTCTTTTGTAATAGAAGAGAAATTGAAAACTAATAGATTCTAAGCCCCTGTTTGAAGAAGATCCAAGACATGCAAACAAGCCATAATGAGAGGTGATCTTGATAGGGACTTTCCGTGGGAGTGTGGCAAAACAAACTTGGCTGCCTTGCAAGTTTATCTAGGACTTGTGCTAAGTAGAATCATTGTATTCTAATGCCTTGAGTGCCCATATCTAAGTGGCTGGTTCTGAGTTGGTTATTTTCATTATTGATTACTAACAGCACTTGTGGAATTTTGCAATAATCCTGTTACTTTGTAGGCAGGAGAGCAGCTAGGTTTTAAGTAGATCTGTCTTCTCAGTTCTCAGTGTTAAGGGAAAGTACAAACTTTGCATATACAAACAAAATGCATGCTAAGGGATATTCTCTAACTCAATTAAGCATTATCTTTATTATTATTATTATTATCATTATTATCTCTTAAGATTATCATAATCATATTGTCTTTGCACATTGTAGTTCATTATCATGCACCTTAAGAATTCTGTTATGATTAAAATCTCTTGGCTCTCAGGGGCAGATAAAATCACATCTCACTTGCTCCCCTAAAAGGCACAAAATCAAATTACACCAAAAGGCTCCTAAGAGTATAGCTCTTTGCCAATTACTTGAATTATTTTCAGCCACTTTGACACATTTCCCCTCCAGACAAAATGAAAATCTTTTAGTCTGCAACAGTGAAGGATTTCATATTTCTTAGTGCTTCCATATATATATATATATATACTCACAGATCTTTCCTATGGTGCAATAATGCAAGGAAAATAACACTCACTTCAAACACATGAATTTTCTAAAGAAGAAGAGAAGGACATTAACATTACACAAGAAGACTATTTGCTCTTTGCTTTAGATTCCCAAGTTTGAGCACACCAGAGATTTCAAACTTTAAAACTACATACCTCTGGCCAAGATATGGACCCTATAAGGTGCTTTATTATTGACACTGAAAGCTCATTTCATGGAACACCTGCTCTGAGTAAGCAATGTGATCAAAGAGTGTCAGTAGGCCAGATGTATTTTAAATGGAAAATTGTTACTTAGGCCAAAGCCATTTGAAAGCTTAAAACAGCGATATTAGCAAGCCAGTAATAATAACTTAATATCTCCATGTACATTATTAACACTTCTCACCTTCTATGGATCAGATGACTTCTTTTTAAAAGTTTTGACTCAAGAGAACAAATAATTTTCCACATTTATCATTTTATAAAAATATTTTGCACATAGCTTTATCTTTTATTATTCCCAGCAGCCCCTTTATTTTTTCTTCTGATTTATGTAATTTCCTCTTCATAGTGCTTACAGCAGCATCCACTGAAAACACTATCCATTTCTCAGTTTTCTTCCCTGTTCTCAATAGCATAGCCCTTAGGATTGAATCCCTTGCCTAAAGCATTAAGAAATAGGCGGGGAAATCACTAATCATTGCTTTGCTTGCAGTTCTAATTTGGACTAGTGCTTGCAGAAATTGAACTGAACTTTCTTCACTGTTACTGCATCTGTAATGTAATTGCCTAAACTTGTTGAGCCAATTGGCATTGTTGTTCTTGAGTTTTGCAAACGTGAAGAATCAGATGAAGCAATTTGTAAGCCATATATCTTTCCCCACTCAAAATCATATTGCTCTCTATAGGATTGCGTATGACCCTTTTGAAACATTACACTCCAGAATTCTATTTTAAAACTCCAAACATTAGTGTTTTAAAAATCATTCCTGTGTATGGAATAATTTTTGTTGTACAATCCTATATTACATAAAAGGGGCTTGAAACGTAAGAACTTTCTCTAATGTTTTGGGTACCTCAAATAAATAGCTTTCTAAAAGAGAGAACACACAAAAATATATGATTCAACAAAATAAAGACGTGATAATATGTTATATGCTTGTGGCCCATTTTGTCCGTTACAAAATTTGTGTTCAATGTGGAGACATTTTGAAATGATTGATTACTACTTCTTCCAAAGTCAGGAAAATTGAATGTTTAATTTATATATATGAAAAGTGAGAGATGAAGAGGAAAAGTGAGAACTTCATACTTTCATAAAACTCAGGGAACTTAAGACATTTATTTAGTCTCTTGCTTAGAGACATAGGAAATAGACAAATTATATATTTACCAGACCATATTCCTGTCCCTACTTGTTAAAGTACTTCCTTTCATAAGGGATGGTATTGCTTGCTTCTGACCCAGTAGAATCCTCACTAAATGACTAACTAGCTAAATTATTCCCTTCATAGTTGATGTCATTCAGGTCACTGTCTCCTCAAAAGAGAATTATTGAAAACTAGACATTTTTTACAAAATTTAAAACATTTTTTTTCTTGTAGATGTCATTGTAAAGATAAAAGAATCACTTAAGATAACCATAATTCAGCAGATCTTACTACACATATTTACCCTACTGTCTCATTTTTCTTTTCTTTAAAAAGCTATGCTATTCACAAATCCTAGATTAATGTATTGACTTGTTGGAGAGAAGCCCTATAGTGACCCTCAAGGTAAAGTTCTCAGAAATTTCAGTTAGCTTAAGACAGTAAAGTTATGTTATGAAAAGGCTATAAGTTTAAGAAACTCAAGAGTTAACAGGAACCAAAGTGGGGTGAAGGATGAGCAGAGTTATTGCAGTGCTATCATGTTATCCACAGAAAGCAGTTGAACTATTTTAGTGCAATATGGAAATTATAGGATTAATAAAAATCCTAGACTTCCAGTCAATATGGCAGTGTAGGTAGATGTGGTATTGGCATCTTTTCACAACCACATAAAAAATACAAGTAAACTATCATTCAGAACCACCTGAAATCTAGCTGAAAGGGAGTCCTACAACAAAAGATATAAAAAAGAAGCCACATTGAGACTGATAGGAGGACAGAGAAGTGGAAGGAGCTGGTCCCACACTCATGTGTGGCAGATGAAAATCATGAAGGCTACCGGTATCTTGGCTGCAGATGTACCCCCCTTAGAAGTGAGGGGTCCCAACATGACACCAGTCCCCCCAGCCCAGGGTTCCAGTGCCAGGAAGAGAGGTCCCCATAATTTCTGGCTGTAAAAACCAGCAGGGATTGTGGCTGAGTGAGACGAAGGGCTTCTGGAATCCTGGGCAGTCCCTCTTAAAGGGCCTATACACAGACTTACTCAGACTCACTCGCCCTGAGCTCTGGTGCTGGGTAGCAGCTCCAAAGGCACTAGGGACATATGGGGAGGAACTGAAGTGTCTTGCATCAGGGTGAGAGCTGAAAGGGCAGCTTTCTCCAAGACAAAAGTGTTGGCAGAGGCCATTATTCCTTTTCTGAGCCCTAGCCCTGCAGAGCTAGCAGACAGATGCCATATCTGAGTCTTTATCAACCTGGCTAACACCATTAGCCCCATCCTATTGGTTCCTTAAGATCCTATCCCACCAGTAGTTGGGCCCACCCAAGCTATTTTCAGTGGCTTTTCCATATGAATGGCCTGTCTAGTCTCATGCTTTAGATCAGGGGTCCTCAAACTACGGTCCGCGGGCCACAAATACAAATATTGTATTTGTTCTGTTTTGCTTTTATACTTCAAAATAAGATATGTGCAGTATGCATAGGAATTTGTTCATAGTTTTTTTTTTAAACTATAGTCCGGCTTTCCAACGGTCTGAGGGACAGTGAACTGGCCCCCTGTTTAAAAAGTTTGAGGACCCCTGCTTTAGATTTTCCTAAAATCTCTCAAAGAAGCAGCATCTGGCTTTAGTGGGCCCTGTACCTTTTTCCACGTGGTCCAGCCCTAGCATTAGTGGCATCCAGCCTTGGTTAACAACTTGGCCTCACTTGGGCCCCTTTAAGCCCAGTAGAAGTAGCAACCATCTGCAGATTGTTTATAGCTCAAGAAGGGTGGCCCTGGGCAAAACACAGGTGGTGGCTGACCTTGGTTTGCACCTCTTGGGAGGCCCCATAGCCAGCATACCTGGTAGACACCTTCTGAACATGTGTAAGCAACATGCTACCACTTCCATAAGCAACAAAATCAAGGGGAAGACTCAGTGGACACCAGAGCTCTACTAAAGTAATTCCTGCTCTATAGAGTGGGTTCCTGCACAGCTGATTTTCCACAGTGGCTGCTGCCAGTCTTGGAGCTAATCAGTCTTGGGGTAAATACCTCCCATTGATGTGCTAACAACAATCAAGGCTCAACTACAACAGGGGGGTATACATAGCTCACATGAGGTATGCACACTTGGAGTGCACAGATTGGGTAAATGGGGAGGCTGTCCCACTGGACCCTACAGGATACCTACTATATTAGTCCACTCTACCAAGCCTAGGAGACATAGCAGCTCTATCTAAAGCATAGAAACAAATACAGGGAGGCTGCCAAAATGAGGGGACAAAGAATCAGGTCCAAATGAAGGAACAGAACAAAATTGCAGGAAAAGAACTAAACAAAATAGAGACAAGCAATCTACTAGATACAGAGTTCAAAACACTGGTTATAAGGATGCTCAATGAACTCCGGGGAGTAGATGAACATAGAGATAAATTTAAAAGCATAAAAAATGACATGGAAACTACAAAAAAGAACCAGTCAGAAATGAAAGATATACTAAGTAAATGAAGAATAATTTTCCAGGAATCAACAGTAGAGTAGATGAAGCTAAAAATCAAACAGCAATTTGGATTATAGGAAGCAAAAAAATATCCCATCAGAACAGTAGAAAGAAAAAAGGATCCAAAAAAATGAGGATAGTGTAAGGAGACTCTGGAATAATTTTACATATACCACCATTTACATCATGGGGGTGCCAGAAGGAGAAAAGAGAGCCAGAAATTGAAAACCTGATTAAAAAATGATAGAAAACTTCCCTAACCTGGTGAAGGAAATAAACATATGGGTCTAAGAACATAGAGAGTCCCCAAAAGAAAGAAACCAAAGAGGTCCACATCAAGACACATCATAATTAAAATGAAAAACGGTATCTGTCCAATTTTTACTTAAACATAAGATAGGAAACCATAAAAATATTAGAGGAATCCATAGGCAACAAAATCTCAGACATATGCCAAAGCAATATTTTCACCTATACAGCTCCTAGAGCAATGGAAACTAAAGAGAAAATAAACAAATGGGACTACATCAAAGTAGAAAGCTTCTGTACAGCAAAATAAATCATCAACAAAACAACAAGAAAGCCCACTGCATTGGAAGCATATATGCCAATGTTATCACCAATAAGGGTTTAATCTCCAACATTTATAGGGAACTCATGCAACTTAACAAAAGGAAGATAAACAATCCAATCAAAATATGGGCAATGGACCTAAATAGATGCTATTTGAAAGAGGACATAAGGAAGGCCAAGGGACATATGAAAACATGCTCAAAGTCACTAATCATCTGAGTGATGCAAATCAAAATGACAATGGGGTACCATCTCACACCTGTCAGAATGGCTATCATCAACAAATCAACAAATGACAAGTGCTGGCAAGGATGCAGAGAAAAAGGAACCCTTGTGCACTGCTGGTGGGAATGCAGACTGGTGGGTTGCCAACCTGGGGGTCACG
>NW_006286005.1:152895-167046 GCF_000327345.1 Myotis davidii
GGGGGGAGGGCAATGCGGGGATAAGGACACATATGTAATACCTTAATCAATAAAGAAAAATAAATAAATAAAATGAAATGCAAAAAGCTAAAGAGAAAGAGAGATTCTTAAAAGCAGCAAGAGAAAAGCAGTTAGTTACCTACAAGGGAGCTCCCCTATGACTGTCAGCTGATTTTTCTCAATAGAAACTTGGCAGGCCAGATAGGATTAGCAAGAATAATCAAAGTGATAAAAAGCAAGGACCTAAAGTCAAGACTATCATTTAAAATTGAAGCAAAACTATCATTTAGAATTGAAGGACATATATAATGTTTTCCATACAAGAAAAAGCTAAAAGAGTTTATCACCACCAATCCAGGAGTACATGAAATGTTAACGAAAAAGAAGGAGGAGGAGAAGAAGAAGAAGAAGAAAAAGAAGAAGAAGAAGAAGAAGGAGAAGAAGGAGAAGAAGAAGAAGAAGAAAAAGGAGAAGAAGAAGAAGAAAATATGAACATTATAATGGCAATAAATACATATCTATCAACAACTGAACTAAAAAATAAGTAAATAAGTAGAACAGAAAAAAATTAACTTTGATATAGATGTTGAGAACATTTTCAAATTCTTGTTTTGGATTTTTTGTTCTCTAATGAATAAAGTTTGAAAAATATATATCTATATATATATATTCAAATTGGTGTATTTTCCTTATAGTTTTTATTATTTATTACATTATTAAAATTGTCCTTTAGAACTCAAGAATTTTCACCAATTATTTTGTATTTTAGCTGTATGTGTTATTTGCCTTTGTTGGAATTTTATGATTTTATTTAAAGTGTTGCTCTATCTGGAATTTCCTGTTGTTAAAGGGGATAAAATACAAAAAAAAACCCCTCCTAAATGGTTTAGGGATACTGGACTTATGGGGCTGTGCTATATAATGATGACTCATAGAACAATATAATTAACACATCTGAAAGGAGCCACAGTTGGGGCTTCTACAGGAGTTGTGTTTGCACTTGGAGGAATGTATAAAGGTTGAATGAAGAAATGGGAAGAAGATAACAATGGAAGTTCATTACCTTATATTAATCACTAGCATCATTAATAACTATTTTAGTCAAACTATTATTCTAGGTGCTAAAAATTTTGACACAACACCAGGAATATATAATACTAGAGGCTCAGTGCATGAAAATTTGTGCACTTGGAGGGCTGGGAGAGTGTCCCTCACCCTGGCCTGTGCCCTCTCACAGTCTGGGAGCCCTCAGGGGAAGTCCTACTGATGGCCAAGGGGAGCAAACCACAATCTGGCCTCCCTCTGTGGCAGGTGACTGGGTGGCCAATCAGGGGATGGTGCCGCCCCCATCACCCCTTTGCTGCTGCTGCTAGTGGCCTGTTTCTGCGGGAGGTGACCAGGCAGCAGCTGGCCCTGCCCCCAATCACCCCTCCATCCCCGCTGGTCACTGCCTCCCCCCACATCGCTGTCCCCTCCCTCTACCCAGTAGCACACACCTTGGCTGGCCTGGCGCCTCCTGCTTCTCGGCCCGACCCCCACTGACTGGTCGATCCTCCATTCGGTCGATTTGCATATTACACTTTTATTATATAGGATAGCCTTTATTTTCAATAAGATAGTAATGTAATTAGCATCAAAGAGTAGCACAGATGTATTTCATTCATTAACCATTTACTAATAAATAAATCACATGTATGTGTGCAGATGTTAAATATAGTTAATGAAATACTTGGATGCACATAAGCAGACATGCTGGTGAAGCAGGTATCATCAGGATATAGAACTGAGTAAAAAACTTAGTGAAGTTTTCCAATAAGAGAAAAAATTATTTCCAAATATGATGGACAGAGAGGGGCCACTTTGAGAATATGGAACATTTTGAGAAAAATCTCAAAAGCACTTAGAGAAAATTGGATGAGAAACTCATATAATAACTGAGTTGTTTTAGGGAGGGCCAAAGAATTTGATAGAGGATTTGAAATTCTGATGTCAAAATTCAGGGGCTTGAAAATTTTTCAGAGATTTGAGGAGAAAGGAAAGCGAGCATGCTTAGTGAGAATAAAGCCCATTGGAATGCCCTGACTATAAGGGCACAAAATGGAAAAGTAATTAAGAGTTATAAAAAATTGGTATATATTTCTTCTAAAAATCACTTCATTTATAATTGGGAGATTCTCAGTCCTTGAAGTAAAGAGAGTTTACTGCTAATTAGATTGTTACATTGACAAGATCTTGTTTTTTCACATAAACATACTTTTTTCTTCATTGACTACAAAAATATTTTCCTTTTTGTTTTATCACAGTAGCTCATTTTGATTACACTCAGACCTCAGTGCATCACCTACACCTACCCAGCTAATCTGAGTAAGTAAAGAAAAATGATGCATGATGCATTTGTAGTTAAGTGAAATGAGTGTAAATCTCACACAACAGCTGGATTCCTATACTTGGCAACACAGCAGTTTGAGAAAAGCAATCATCTTCCTTTCCTGTTGGCAAAACACTTCACTGGCCTCTCCAATTGGAGTTCTCTTCAGGATTTAGTGTCTTCTCACTTTGTAATGCACAGAATGCTGCTTCCAGATGGACAGCCTTGTCACATGCTATTTTTATGCTGCTCTTTAGAATTTTAAAGTGGAGCAGTTATTCATCAAACATGAAATGTATTACTTATTGTATACGTTAGAACAGCTTTTCAAATAAGTACACTCAACCAGCTGCTGATGAGCTTAATACACTCATATGAAAGAAAGCATATGTAAGTCAGATAGCACACATTTAAAAGTTCTTATCTGTGTGGCACTGATAGGGGTTGAGGACTGAGGGTTGAGGACAACTGAAAATAAGAGAAAGCAAGATTCCTGCCCTTGAGGAGTTTCCAATCTAGCAAGCAGATTAAAAGAAAACATAAACACTTGACAAAAATTTGAAGGCAGAAAGCATCTGGAAAACATATTATGCATATCCAGGAAAAAGAAAAAGAGAGAGGAGAGAAAGAGAGAACAAAGAAAGACAGAGAGAGAAAGAAAGAAAGAGAGAGAGAAAGAAAGAAAGAGAAAGAAAGAAAGAAAGAAAGAAAGAAAGAAAGAAAGAAAGAAAGAAAGAAAGAAGGAAAGAAAGAAAGAAAGAAAGAAAGAGAAAGAAAGGAAGGAAGGAAGGAAGGAAGGAAGGAAGGAAGGAAGGAAGGAAGGAAGGAAGGAAGGGATTAAAATTAGGCAGGAGAAGGTCTCTAGAAGACCAGGAGTTTTAACCAAGTCTTGGAGTTTTTATACACACATTTCAATAGGAAATCCTATATTTGTAGTAGGAAAGGAGGTTAAGAGAAAAAAATACAAATATTATTTACAGCAGCTACAAAATTGATTTGGTTGGAGTTAAAAATATATAGATAACTGAGATATAACACTAGAGAAATGAATTTAGGATGAGGTGTTTGGATTTGATAAAGACAATAGGGAGACACTAGATGATAGAAAGCATGAGAATGGCATTTAAAGAAGGCTATTTTGCTAATTATTTATAGAAATACTAGAGGCCCAGTGCATGAAATTTGTGTGAGGGTATGGTCCCTAGGCCTGGCATGTGATCAGGGCCATTTTCCCCAGCTGCCCGAAGCCATCCCCGCCCCTTGCCACCACCCACCCCCGGTTCCTTGTTCACCATTGGGCTATTGGAGCCTGATGGGTAGGGGATGGGACCGAGAGGTTGGCTGTTTCCTCCCCTCCCCCTGCTTACTGGCCCCACCCTTGCCATGGATTGCCCTCTGTGTGTGGGGCAACTGGTGGGGTGGGGATCTTGGGCTGGCATTACCCATGTCCTCCGCCACACACCCCAAGTTCCCTGTTTGCCGTTGGGTGATCAGAGCCTGCTGGCCAGGGAAAGGGACCAAGAGGTGGTCAGTGCACCTCATAGTGACTGGTTGAGCAATCATCTGGTCATTCCACTGTTAGGGTCAATTTTCATATTACCCTTTTATTATATAGGATAGAGGCCAGTGCACAGGTATGGGTTGGCTGGCCTGCCCTGATGGGGGCCCCGGAACGAGGTGGGGGTTCCTGCTGTGGGGGAGGGGGGACTGGCCAAGGCTAGGAGCTGAGGGTGGTCTGCCAGCCAACCCCGCTGCCGATTGGGGTGAGGATCCCGCTGAGATGCTGGGCCAGCTGGGATGTGGGGCCATGGTGGTTTTGGTCTCTGGTCATTCTGCCATTTCAGTCACTGGGCTTTTATTATATAGGATGGTCAGGGATCAATTGAGTAATTCAACTTATCTTATCTTATAAAAGATAAGAGCCTGGTCTACATAAATAGATAGGGACTGGTAACTTCTCCATCTTTTTTTATGTAAGTTTGATATTTTTTGCAGCTTGTTAGGGCAGTGCCTTATAACATCAACTCAAAAAGATATGTTGCCACTTCTTCAAGCAGGGTTATGATGTGTAGAAATGCTTGTTGAGTTATACGGGGTTAGAGGAAATGTGAACATTTGGGAAGCATCTATCCTATCTAATGATAGACAAACATGGTAATTGACCATACCTTCTCTATGCCTCCCATTGGCTAATCAGCACAATATGCAAATTAACTGCCAGCAAAGATGGTGGCTAATTTGCATATTGCAGGCAGATCCTGCTGCGCCGCCCCACCTGGGGCAGGCGACAGCGCAATCCAGAGCCCCCAAAATAACAATTGAAGTGATATCCAAAAATAGCAAATAAACTTTTTTTTAAACATCAGATGCCGGGGGGTAGGGGAGGCTGGGGGAAGGTCAATTGGGGGGAGAAGGACACAGATGTACTAGTATTTGTACTACTTTGCACGATAAAAAAACTGCCCCAGTGCGAGATCCTGGCCTGCTGTGTGCAGGGCGGGGCAGGCAGGGCAGCTGGCAGTGTGATCCTGAGCCACCACCCACCCCAGCACGGGATCCAGGCCTGTGGTGTGTGGGGCGGGGAGGGCAGGGTGGGCGGGGCAGGCGACAGTGGGATCCTGAACCGTTGCCCGCCCCAGCGTGGGATCTGGGCCTGCTATCTGCCATGGGGAAGATGGGGAAGACACTGTGGGATTGGGCATGCCATCTGCCACCAGGGGAGTGGGCCTAAGCCAGCAGGTGGTTATCTCCCGAGGGGTCCCAGACTGTGAGAGGGCACAGGTTGGGCCCCCCCCCGCCCCCGCCAGTGCACAAATTTTTGTGCACCGGGCTTCTAGTATTAAAATAAAAGGAAATATTTTCCTGAATCATAATCAAGTCGTGTCAACTTATAAATCAGATTATTGCCTGTCACTTGGGCATTACGGTTATCTTTGGACAGTGGTTAGGTAGAGTTTGAGAGATACCGCATCTTTCAGCTAAAGATAGTGCTTAATGGTTTTCAAGCATTCTCTGCTCAGTACACCTGAAGGATATGATAAACCACTCTCAATACTGGGCTGGCTATTGATATAATTCTGTGTCTGGGGTGGGTGGTGAATAGTGGTGAGGGCTGTATCATTTTTGAAAGCTCCTCAAGTATTAATTTGGAATCCTGAATTTTCCCCTAAAACTACAATCATGAAAACCATTGTCTGAAGGCATTTTGAGGGCTGGAAGACATTTATACATATAAAACTTATTTGTGTGGAAATAAATGAAAATCAACCAAATGAGAAAAGCAAAGTATTTATCCTGAGTTTGCTCCTAGCAAGGGAGTCAGCCACCATCACTTGTATTTTGGCAGAGACTTGAAGGCAAGCAGAAGAGTGAGGGAGCTTTATAGTGAAAATAAGAGAAGGAAGGCTTCAGGTATGCCCTAATTGGGGACTGTTGGCATGGGGCAGCTGTAGGCAGGCTAACTAGAAGAGGGACATCCTGTGTGATTGGTTAGGGGTGCATATTTGAATTTCTGTGGTTGGTCCTGAGTTGGAAAGAGGAACAAAAACTAGGGAAGGTGTCAGTTATTAATAAAGTCTTAGCCATGTTGTGCTATTGCAAAAGTTATTATTTAGCTTCCTATATTATCACTGGATAACAATCTGGTTTCTTGCATTCTGACATACAGCACCCTAGCTTCTTGAGCTGTATTGCAAATAAGGCTGTATTCCTGGGCACGTTGCTGAGGGTTGTGAGCCAGAGTTCTATTTTTATATATGGTCTGACCATGGCCCACTTGTTTATTCATTCTCTCAGTTGTTAAGGATATTTCCCCCTAGATAACTGTCCTGTCACTTCTTGATGCTTGTTGAACCCTTCCCCTAGCATACATGCAAATGTGCATCAAAAAATGTGCACAGATAGCTGGTAGGTCTTCTCTTAATGTTTGCATGTAAAATCTTGTCAGTTCTGTGTTTTTAAAATTTTTAATTTAAAAATGTTTTGGCCTTTATGTAAATATCAAGAAATGAAGTTGCCATTCACTAGAGAAGTCTTAGTCAGTTTTGATAATAAATCCTCCTCTCTTTTCAGAATTTACTACTCTGTTTCATCACATCTCAGAATTGAAGACTGGATTGTACCTGTTCTAATCATTCAGAAGTCTGGCTGCCTCCCTCTCTGTGGCTCTGCTCATTACTGCTTTGCCCTCTGATTCTAAAACTGTCTTTTCTTCATTTCTACCTACTTCCAGACATGAGTATTGCTATAGTCATCTTATATTCTGAACCAGAAATACAGGTTTGCCTATACTTAGATGGACAGTGAAATAGAATATTTGAAATCAGGATTGCTTCAGAAGATAGTGACTTTGTAGTATATCATTTTTGAAGTTTTTGGTTGCAAGTAACAGAGGACAATATGCAAATTGTTTAGGCAATTAAATGATTTATTATCCTAGGAAAGAAATCCAGAGGTACAATTTATCTTGGTGGGTTAACATATCTCCAATGACTTTGTTGGGTATCACTTCTCCATCCCTGTTGGATTATGTTCACTGTGTTGACTTTTGTCCTCAGCCTACTCCACTCATGAATCTAAGTTTGCTGCAGCAACCCTGTATTAGTTTCCTAGGGGTGAGAGGCTTAAGCAACAGAAACGTATTGTCTCACAATTCTGCAAGCTAGAAGTCTGAAATCAAGATCTTGTCAAGGCAATTTCCTTCTGAGGGCTGTGAAGGAGAATTTGTTCCATGTCGCTTTCCTAGATTCTGGTGATTTCTTGGCAATCTTTGACATTCCTTGGCCATAGTTTGTCAATCTCTTACTTAGACTAATATAAATATACTATCTGGAGTTGGTGACTGACCCAGAATTCCTGGCCAATTTAAACCTGTACCATTTCCCTCCCCCACCCCCGCCATTTTTTTAAAGAAGAAATTTCACATTTGTTGGAAGGCAACATATGGTTAATGTGAGTATAGCACTCTGTCTCTCTAATCTTGGGTGGCTTATGGTACAGCTTGTCATGACTACTGATTTGAAAATGCTGCCTTGCAAGACAGGTTTTGAGGTAAAAGCATAGCCTAAGAGACAGGATGATTGTTCAAATTCTTGCTTTGCAACTTGCCAGGTGGATGACCTTAACAAGTTACTAACCTTTCTGTGCCTTAAATTCTCATTTGTAAAATGATAGTGATAATAATGGCAAATACTTTATATCTAATATATTAGAGGTTTGTGTGTGTATTAAATAGTGTTAGAAATGATCATTCATTTACATGAGCTATTTAATGTAGTTGTATTGAGTTATGTGGCCTATTTTCTGATTATGAAAAAACCAGAATATGAGATAAAATTTTATGTAAACTTGCTTTTTCCAACAGGTTTTTCTTAGCTTACCATTCTTTAACATTCCCTTCAGGACTAAAAAATCATTTATATAATTACATATATGAATGGATAATAGATACAAGAATGAATAAGAAGTGATAAGACTGCTAAATCTAATTAATGATGCTCATGGTCATATCTGGAGAAAAACTGGCCATAGCACAACAGATTCAGTCTATGAATTTGGATTCTTTTGCCCACTACAATCAATACAGATTACCCTAAGATGGAAAGAACAGTAGTGATCCATATTGATGATGACACCTGGCCAAAGAAACCTGTAATGCTGGTGCCTGTACAGCTCAGGTTGGTGTTTACTGCTTGTAACTGATGCTTATGCCTTATACCATCAAAAGAGATTGCCCCATGCTTACTAGGTTCACAGCACTTTTGTTTAGTCAAGGAGAGAGATGTCCTTAAATTGGCAAATTGTCTTTTATTTTTTCTCCGTAGCACTCACATTAGTGTTGCTTTTCTACTGAGCACTAATTTAACTATTACTCATTTCTCTTTTGGGGGATGTCAATAAAATCTGCTAGAAATAACATGGTTGAACAAGCCCTTCTATCCTTCTCTTCATATTCAATATTTATTTTCATTCTAATCAAAGTCAGGCTCAACTTTTCTTGCTGTAGAATTTCGGAATTTTAGAAAGGGAAGGGACCTTTGCCATCAGTTGGAGACTAATCAACTCAATAAAGAAAAGTGGTTAATCAAAGTCATAATGCTTTTAATGCCAGATATGTAATACTCTTTATGCTACAGAACTTTTATTATGGAAAATTTCAAAACATTTGCAAATTTAAGGGCACAGTATAACAAACCCATATGTTCCCATAACTCATAATGGCTCCATAATGTTCCATTCTTGCCTTGTCTCATTTGTGCTAAACTTAGGCTGGTCACATTTTAGTTTAAATCAATATATGACTACTAATTATCTTAACTTTACTTTCTTAAAGATGTTCTCATTTGGACAATGAATTATTTGACGATCCTATCTAACTGCCCCTTCCAACATACTGCCATTAAGTTATTTTGAAATATATCCCAGAACTCCTATCTTCTCATATTTAAATATTTCTGTCTGAACATTCTTCTTAAAAAGAACTCTTAGCTTTCCATATGTCAATTTTCTCCAAAAACTATATTAGAAATTCTAATCAATAATATAGTATTTTAGAGTCTGAAATGCTGGATCCATCCTAGATAATCTTCTTTTCCTCATTTTTTCCCCTTCTTCTTTATGCTATTTTTTATGCTTCAATTGTCTGATCAATGTCAACCTCTGTGACTCAATATTAGATTTCAGGGATTGCTAGTTAATGGATTTGCCAAATGCACTGGTATCTTTGACAACTATAGGTGTACATCAGTTGCTGAATATGGAATGTTTGTTATTTAGGACTATGGTAAAACAAAATATATTGGGTCTAATAAATATTCTGTATGACTTACTAATTGTGAAATTAAATACATAGGAAAGAACCCTTCAGTTTTTGACATTTCAAAAAGTTCTAGTAATTGTCATTTTTACAGTGCATAAAATATTTACTGAGAACACCTGTTTGAATATGAAGTATAATTGAGACATGTGTGAGGTTTATATCAACTTGCAGATTTTATATTATGTTTTATTTTAGAGTTGGGGAAAGGATTTATTTATGCATGGTGCAGTATTTTGTGTAAGATGGTCATGTAAATATTCCAATTACTACCTTTTTTCTTCAGTTTAGGATGAAAATTGCAGGGACTGACTGGCAGACCCTGAATGAAAGATGAATGGTTACTCTGACACATGTTTCTGTGAAAGAGAAGCTAAGGGACTACTTGGCTATCGCCACCAAGTAGCCCTGTTCGCCTGCCTCCTTAGGCTTTTATTGTAATAACAGCTTGAACTAAAATTAACTACTAGATACTATCAGCAGGGTAATCATCCTTGAGAAGACACATGTGTCCTTTAAGCAAGGACCTTAAGCAAGGACACTTTGAAGTCTAAACAAAAAGATTCCAGTAAAATACCCGGGGGGCTCAGACAGACTTCTTTGGAAAAATCAAGGCAGGGGCTGCTGCCTTCAGCAAGGTCCCCTAGAGGCCTCCTATCTTTCAGACAATGCTCCTTATAGACTTTCCAACCAAGTCCCATGCTTCCCTACATCTCCCTCCTTTTTGTTGTGCTGGCTGTAGAAGACAGAGGGAGGTGGAGAACTTTATGCTTTGGAATGTTGGGGTCTGCAAAGTGCATTCATTACTTGAATTCTGATTTTGTAGACTATAAGAAAAACAAAGAGAATTACAATGACAGCAATGGTTAGTCCAATTAAGAAGAAAGTGTCCTAGGGCAACGGAGACTAAGGAGAAAATAAACAAATGGGACTACATCAAAATAAAAAGCTTCTGCACAGAAAAAGAAACCATCAACAAAACAACAAGAAAGCCCACTGCATGGGAGAACATATTTGCCAATGATATTTCTTCTAAGGGTTTAATCTCCAAAATTTACAGAGAACTAGAGTCCCCAGTGAGGAAATCAGGGAAATAGGACAGGGTCCTACGGCCTGGCCTGAGTGGCTTTGAGTGGGGTCTGTGTGCTTCCCATGCTTTAGACAAAATCAGCCTATGTGCTTGTTAGAGCAGAGGCTACTGAGGGATGCCCCCGGAGTGTTGGATTCAGTACACCTGGGTGAGACCTGACATTTGAATTTGTAATAGATGGAACTGGAAAGCATTATGCTAAGTGAAATAAGCCAGTTGGAGAAAGATAAATATCACATGATCTCACTCATATGTGGGATATAATGATCAACATAATTTGATGAACAAAAATAGATCCAGAGACAAATGGCAGGGGAGGTGGGGGGTTACAGAGCAACCACAGCACTTGTATGCATGCATATTAGCGTAACCAATGTACACAGACAATAGGGTGGTGGGGGCTTGCCAGGAGGTGGGAATGGTTGGGGGAGGGTCAACGAGGGAAAAAGGAGACATATGTAAAACTTTAGACAAAAGAAAAAGAAGAAAGGGAGTTTAAAAGCATTAAATCTTGCCTTCTAGCAAGGTGTAGAGGATAGGATTTTAAAGGGGAAGGGGCTAGGGTGAGGAATGTAGCTATGTGCAGGCCTGGGGTCTGTAGACATCAGTTATTGTTAGGCGATGTGATGATGTTGACAAGATGATGTTTTGACTCCTGGTGGGTCAGTCTGACCTTGCTTATCGGTTCTGCTTGCTGGATTCACAGATGAGTCACCTCCCTAATTACTTTGCACAGGCCTTGAAAAGAAAACTTTAAAAAAAGTAACCTCCTGTTCACATATAAGTATATGTGTTCTAAGATTTAACGTATTATTTTTCAGATTAATTCTATCAGATGTATTATTCAGTATACTTATAATTGCTTTTAAGATTTCTCTTTTTAAATCTTCTATGACTTTTATAAACATTCTTATAACTTTCACAATTATTTTTAAGTATTCCTACTCTAATTTCCTTTCTTCCTGTTATATTCCTTTCTTTATATCCCTACTCACAATTTTTACTTCCTCAACTCTAGTTCTTCTTTACTTGTACAGACCCTCTGTAACTTATGCACACCTTTTACAATTTATATATACCTTCTGTAATTTGTACAGATCCTCTGTAATGTACACACATCCTTTCAGTTTGTCTACTTCACTGTCTTTATCTCTACACCTTCTATTACATGAAAACTATAAATTCCTTCTAATTAGTTATGATTAAAGGTTAGTTCTATACAGGTTCCTTTATAGCTTTAGAGTAGTTGGAGTGGTGAGAAGTATGTCTCAGAGTCTATCTCTCCTCTCGTTGGCCTATCACCTTGCTCTGCTCATGTCTGTCATACTGCCTACTATACCCCCCTCAAGGATCTTAACTCTGAATACTTTCAGGGAAATAGGACCCCGGATTTCTTCTGTAACTGCTTTGTGCTGAGGTGGGTCGAAAGTTTCTCTCAGAGCCAAGAGATCCTTGCTCTCTGTCAGAGGGACGATGAGGCCTGGGCACAGGAGGTGGCAATGGTGCCTAGGGGTGGGATTCCCTAGGTGTAAGTAGGGCTTATGATCTGGTGGAGACAAACTGTGTTATAAAATTTTGTATTATTGGGCAAAAGTTAGAACAGTTTCTAATAATTTCCTGTTGAAACAATTTTTCTCCCTAAAATCACCTTCATTTTTATTAAATATACTTACTGTATTAAGTCTAGTTGTAATTTTGCCTTACTGTTTGCATGAACACAACAAGAAAAACAGTTACATGAGCAAGCAAGGTATCAGACTATTTATCTAAGGAGTTTATCAACTTCAAAGTCAATGTTCATTCCTTGGAGCTTTCTGGTGACATCCAGAGTCCTGGCATGTCTCTCTTTAAGACATGATATTCCAGCAAAGTTTTGGTTAATAAAACTACAGCTGGAAACTGACTTATGTCCGGTTATGAAGAAATCAGATTCTTATTGGATTCATGCAAACAAACATATTGCCATGAGAACAATAATTACTAAAACTGTAGTTATTTTTAGTTAATTTAGTCCTACAATTAAATTTTTCTCCTGATTTTTTTTGCCAGTATTTCTATAAATCCAGATACTTTATAGAGTAATATAAATGGCATGGAATCTTGTCCTTTTTGCAAAACACAATATTCCACAATATTATAACTTATAACAATTAGTTATAAATGAAAACATATTAGAATCTATTTAATATGCATATATAAGTAGACTATAATTATTATTTCCTTATTTGACAGAGATTCCTATATACCTTATGTATAAAATTTTTCTTAATAAGGAGAGAAAGCAAATCTTAAAATTTTAAACACTGGGAAAGCAGTAAAATATATTATATTAATGTATATTATTATTAGTAGTAGTAGCATTAAACAATATTAACTAATCTATTTATTTAATCAACTTCATTTATTTAATCAACTTCCTGATTAGCATAACATACTTATTTTTAGATAATCACCTTTGCTTCCTAGGCAAATGCAGGAAAAACCCTTTTTCCTTGCTTTCAGAAATAGGCTTATTTTTCCAATGGAAAACATACTCACATTCTTAAGAAGCATAACAGAGATAGTGAATTCCTTAGCTGAGAAATAATTCCCTTGAATTTGGAAATCCAAAACAGGCTCCAATGACTTACTGAAAAGTCACTTTCATTTTCTTACTCTTCATTTTTGAGGGTTCTGTCTCATTTCATTGTGTTTCTGGCTCCTCACTTGAGGCACCACCTGCCGGGACTGACCAGCAGACCGTGAGCGATGGATGAATGGTTACTCTGACACACGTTTCTGTGAAAGAGAGGCTAAGGGACTACTTGCTATCGCCACCAAGAAGCCCTGTTCGCCTACCTCCTTAGGTTTTTATTGTAACAACAGCTTGAACTAAAATTAGCTATTAGATACTGTCAGCAGGGTAAGCATCCTTGAGAAGACACATGCATTCTTTAAGCAAGGACACTTTGAAGCCTAAACATAAAGATTCCAGTAAAACACCCGGGGGCTCAGACTTACTTGGAAAAGTCAAGGCAGGGGCTGCCACCTTTGGCCATGTCACCCAGAGGCCTCTGACCTTTCAGAGTATCCTCCTTACAGACTTTCCAACCAAGTCCCATGCTTTCCTACAGAAAATGACAGTAGTGAAACTGAACTGGAAGGACCAATATGATTAATAGCTAGTTAATAATTACATTTATCTAAAGCAGACTCATATTCTTCCTCTACTGTATCAGATACAAAATTTTTTCTGCTTTTAGAATTTGCTTCCTGAGATCCTGAGTTGAGCCATTGCAAAAACTATAGCCACTTGGGAATATTCTATTCAATACAAACCAGTAGAGTCCAAGAGAATTCCTAAGCTGAGACTTTTTGAGCAAATTGTATGTCAGGTTTTATGTGTAGTAACAAAAAAGTTCAAGGCCTTTTAACAAGTTCTGAAGCTCTCAGTTCATTTAAAAAGGATAAAAAGAAGACAACAGGTTGTGTGTGTGTGTGTGTGTGTGTGTGTGTGTGTGTGTGAGATATATTGCTATATGGAGAAACTTTGTATTTATATTTCTCTACATACCAAGATATACATAAAAATTAAAAAGTCATTTCTTTTTGATAAAAGCATTAAATCAGGAGAACAGTGGTTAGTCTGTAGTTTTTTACATTTAAATCTAGGATTCCTATTCTTTTTCTTCTGTCACTAAAACCTAACCCATCCAATTCAAGCCCAACCATCACTGGTCTTAGAATTGAAAATACCGGTGTTGGAATTTAATCTTGATCCATTTCCTGATTCATTCTCTCTCTCTCTCTCTCTCTCTCTCTCTCTCTCCCTCCCCCCCTCCCTCCCTCCCTCTCCCTCTCCCTTTCCTTTTTCTTTCCTTTCTCTCTCCCTCTTCCCCT
>NW_006286005.1:167057-179663 GCF_000327345.1 Myotis davidii
CGCAAAACAGCTATAAAAGTCTGTGTTAAGAGTTACAACACTATTCACTTTGCTTGGCCCTGTATTATGACATGATTGATATCTTTAAACAGGCGGGGAATTGGAAAAATGTCCCATCTAACTCTGAATGTGGCATAGTCTGATTACAGCACAGCCTATGAAGCAGATTTCTTTGCTCTGATCCTAGGTACATCCTATTGTTCTTGTACTGACACCAGGAAGAGTTCTGTCTTTTTAACCTTTTCTAAAGATAAGATTATTCCGGGTTCTGGGCCTTAACAATAACTCTCCTGTGTTATCAATTGTCAAGGCATGCTCTCTACAACCTTAATACATCCTGACAATCACTATACTGAAGGACTCTGCCCTAACCCCCAAAGAAGTTCCCATCCTTGCCAAATATTGCGAAAATTGGCAAGTGCATGTGCAACTAATGAAAAGAGGTTAAGCCCAAAGCTTTTAGCTTAATTGTCCATGCAGTCAAGGTAGAAGAGTCAGAATGCTGCATCTTCCTACTGTAGAAACTTGTATTTTCTTATAGTTAAGCCTGAAACCTTACTAGGCTGGCATGCATAAGTAAAAAGATAAGAGAACTGAACTTATGTCCTGAAAATGGAACTTAGAAAAGAACCTTCTGTAAGAGTGGGCAGAAATCTGTTCATCTTCCACAAGACTATAGAACAAGGCAAAGGTCTACTAGCTATAAAAATGATGGAGACAGAACAGCTGGAAAAAGCTTAAATAGCACTTTTTTCTTATTTACATCCTTTTCACTGCTCAGAGTTTCCTCTAAGAAACCATTTTAGAAAGCAAATGAATTGATAATATACTGGGGGATAAAAACCCTTACAGAATGAAGACATTTTGAAAGTGAGAAAAAAATCTTTGTAGATGCTACTTTGTTTTTTAATGATCACCTTACCTCAACTGATAGTCTATACATAGGCCTAATGTAAATTTTGAAAGGGATTTTTAAAAATTAATATCTGAACATTTATTTCAGCAATGTCGGGGTGTCTCTTGGATTGAAACACCTTTGTTAGCTTCAGAGGATCAGACAAAGCTTTATATGCAAAGTGATTTTTCTGGAGAAATAAGCATTTCATTAGGCAGCTGCCAGGAAATGTTAAGAGATGCTAATTGCTTGGCAGACTTAGATGAGCAGGGAGCACAGAGGGCTCTAGTTACCCCAATTCTTGGAAAGCAGGAAGTGACACCAAATTGAATCTAAGAAATGTATTTTCTGGTTGTGATACTAACTTTCATGTTCCTCTTAACAAGTTTTATATCTATATATATATTTTCCTAGTAATACATCAGATAAAATTCAAGACAGAGTAAAATAATTCAATTATTCAAGTTATAGAGAGTCTCAGACACAATAATCATGCTTCGATGAATGAATTAAAAAAGAGTTTGGGGACTTTAGCTAGAAATAAATGAAAGAGATTTATTCAAGAGTCTCAGAGTTTGCAAAATGAGAATACAGCCAGGCAAAACCCTAGAAGTGTTCCAAAAAATAAAGAAAAGTTAAAAGTTCTTAGAGTAAAAAGTACAGTCTTGAGAATTATCAGTTCTGTATTCTTAGCTTGTGATTGGTCCAGGATGGTTATCAGTCAGATGTCAGGATGTCAGGATAGAGGATGTCCGGTGGTCCAGAAGATGGGCTCCAGGAGGTCTGGTCACATTCAGTGGTCCAGATAATGGTGTAAGATAGATGTACATGTGAGTCCGTCAGGGGGTAATCAAAGGGTTACCTGGAAGTCCAGATGTATGTTCACACATTAATGCAGGACTGGAAAATTTTTAAAAATTTAAGTTCCCAGGCTATGTAAAACAAGAATGGAGTTTTTCCTGCAGCCTCAACCTCAGGTCTCCATAATGTTAATAATATTATCAACTTGGTTAAAATTGGGAGATAATAAAAGAGGGCTAGGTAGGCAGTCAGGGACAGAGACCATGTGGAGGTAGCGGAGGAAAGTCAGACATAGAAACAAACAATGGACATAGAACTAGCTAGGTGGGAACTGGCTGGATATAGGGGTGAGGTAGGGGGGTTGGCTGGAAGGGAAGAAAGGGACTTGACCCTTGACCCAAACAGGCAGGAATAGTGATGTCACCTTAGACCTGAAGAGGCAGTCCTCAATCAGGTCCTCTAAGTAAAAATGCAGCTTCACCTTTATCTTCTGCTCAATATAATCATTTGACCCATAGGGTTAATATTAAACTCAAGCAACTTAACACATATAAACCATATACCAGCAGTGACTGGTACTTACCAAAACTTAGTTTTATTTCCTGTAACATTTCTTTTTCATGCTACAAATTAATGTCACACTTTCCACTTTGATGGAAAGTTGTTAGTAAAAAAAGAAATAGGTACATTTCTCTCTCATTACATATTAGAGGTCCGGTGTATGAAATTTGTGCAGGGGGATGGGTAGTGTCCTTCAGCCCGGCCTGCACCCTCTCCAATCGGGGACCCCTTGGGGAATGTCCGACTGCTGGTTTAGGCCCAATCCCATAAACCGACAGTCGGAC
The DNA here is from genome assembly GCF_000327345.1 of Myotis davidii. NCBI lineage: Eukaryota > Metazoa > Chordata > Mammalia > Chiroptera > Vespertilionidae > Myotis > Myotis davidii. Next base: position 169,599 of record NW_006286005.1, read on the forward strand.
ATGCCTCTCACAATCCGGGACCACTGGCTCCTAATTGCTCACCTGCCTGCCTATCTGATTGCCCCTAACTGCTTCTGCCTGCCAGCCTGATTTTCCCCTAACTGTGTCCCTGCTGGCCTGATCACCCACAACTGCCCTCCCCTACCGGCCCGATTGCCCCCAACTGCCCTTCACTGCCGCGAACTGCCTCCTTTGCTGGGACCCACCTCCTCTGTGCGAGGTGGCAGAGATGCTGGGACTGGCTTCCTCCATACTGCACAGAGCCACGAGACCCCCAGGCCTCACCGTGTGGAGTGGCCACCAGACCCTGCCTCTGCTGTTCACATGGCCATCTCGTGGTGGCCATCTTGTGGTGGCCATCTTGTGACAATGTCACGTGAGGGCGTCGCGTGAGGGTGTGATGCCACCAAGGCCTTTATTATATAGGTCAGACTATATAGAATAGGCAAACGTGTTGGACTATTCACTAAATTTGCTTATATAATTATTGTACCTTTTATACTTGACTAAACTGATAGGTCCAAGATGGAATTTTAAAAAATGTTTAGTTTTTCCATTATTCTCTTGCACCATATCCTATATAATAAAAGGCTAATATGAAAATAGATAGAACGGCGGAACAACTGGAACAACCAAACAACTGGTAACTATGATGTGTGCTGACCACTAGGTGCCATCAGCAGGTGCGAGCAGTGGCTTCCAGCCCCGATCACCCCTCAGGACTTCTCCACCTCCCCCTGCTCCTGAGGGGCAATTAGGGCAGCAGCCACCACCTCTTGCACCTGCTGTTGGTGATGGCCCTGCTCGCACCTGCTGCCAGCACCTGGTGCCGGCCCCAATCACTCTGTGCCATCAGTGGGTATGAGCAGGGCCAGTGCTGGCGGCACATGGGAGCGGCGGCAGTGGGAGTGGGGCTGCTGGCAGAGATGGGACTAGGGGCCGCAGTGGGAGGGGCTGGGCAGGGGCATGGAAGATGGGCTGAGACCTGCCCCTGTGCCCACCACAGCGTAGTGGCCCACAGTTCCTTTCAAGGTGCACAAATTTGTGCACTGGGCCCCTAGTATAGGTATAATTTACATTGTCTATATTATGTTAATAAGATCAATAATACTTAAATTATCAGTGCTGTGCCTTTGTCCCTTTGGTATATCTTCAGATTACTCTTAGAAAAATCTTTCCTCTCTACCTTTAAAAAAGAGATGTTAAAGAACAAATGTAAAATGGCTAGAAGAAAAAATACGTTGTTAGATTCAGCTTTTCAACATCTACTAGTCCTTCAGAGTTTTCTATCTGTAAGGTATCACTGCTTTCATTTAATTTGAAACAATACAAACTGTGTCTGCATTAACTGCATTAAAGGTTTTATGATTGTCATACCATAGAAAAGTTTTCACATTTTAGAAATCACCTACTCATCTTATGTCTTAATACCATTTGATGCAACTCCCAATTTAAAAGTGTTCCTTTTTTTTCTTTTTTTTAATACTATATTTAGCCCTTCCTGCTCCTCTTCCATTGGTAGTTAGGTTTTGGCAAGAAATGAGATGGAAATGAGAAGGCTTCTAGATGCTTATAGAGCTCTAAGATCACACTTATCCTACCTGGATTAGTATACATGTAAGTAGTCCTTTCATGTATTTCAAAACAAAATTTCAAGCACCGTCTAACATATAGAGCCAGTTTCAAACAAAGCATCTTTTGTTTTATACGAGTTTGTGTTCTTTTTTGAAAAAACAAAACAAAGCTGACAATAATGATCAAAAGGCCTTGGTAATTCCAATATGAATACTAGACACAAAAATTATTTGTTGAATGAATGAAACACTATTTTCTCTATAGTTTCTAGGAATCTTTGTTCTAAAAGACCTGCTATAGATTTTAAGCAAGAGGTAAGAGATTTCAATATTAGAAGAAGGAAATATTTGTGATGGCAGTGGGTGCTGTGCTGTATAAAATGAAGTAGTTAAGTAGGGAGCCTCCTCCAGCATAGGGAGTTACAGACATCAAAAGTGTTAATTAAGCTTCTATGTCCGTATATGGGACAATAAGTGAGCTGTAATACTGTCAGTCCTTGTACTATAAGCACTTGACTTCCATGACATCTGACATAGGGATGGGTAAACATAAGGAGGAGAGAAATATAGATAAATATAACATTCTTCAAATACATAAATCAAGGCATTTTCCATTACATTGGATAGCAATAAATTAGTTAAGGAATGAGTAAGTCTCAAAGAGTTAGTCTTTTATTGCTGAAAAAATGTACTTTATAAAAACACACACATCCTAAATCATGTTAGTATATAAACTAGGAGTATATAAAGAGCCCAATGACTATTTTAACTATGTACCACATGCTCACTACAAGCATAATAAGCAAGTACATCAAAAGTATTTGATAGATTGAAAATTATTTCTACCAAAACAAGAGGCCCCATTACTACATGGAATGTTCTCAAAAACATTCCATGGTCTGAGCTCTTGTTAAAAAATGTGAATATTGAATTGGAATTGCTTCATAACCCAAAATTTTACCAAGTCCAGGTGAAATTTTAATTTATGTGAAGATTAAGGCCTCAAAGGAAAGGCAGGAAGCTTTTTGATGGGGTCCAAGGCATCAGGCAGATAAAGGGTATCTTCTGAGGAGGTTCTTAACATTTTACCAGCTAGTCATTCCACTTAAGAGTAGTGCTGAGTGCTGAAACCGGTTTGGCTCAGTGGATAGAGCGTCGGCCTTTGGACTGAAAGGTCCCAGGTTCGATTCCGGTCAAGGGCATGTACCTGGGTTGCAGGCACATCCCCAGAGGGAGATGTGCAGGAGGCAGCTGATCGATGTCTCTCATCGATGTTTCTAACTCTCTATCTCTCTCCCTTCCTCTCTGTAAAAAATCAATAAAATATATTTTAAAAAAAGAAAAAGACTAGTGCTGAGGTTCTCTGATTACATGAACAGGCAGGAAAGTTTAGCTTTTTGCTACCTTTATTTAAAGCCATTAAAAAAAACCACTTCCTTACATTATGTATTATGAACTGTAATTAGGACTTCATTCCTCCATGTTTTCTTCCCTTATCTTATTGTCATTGTCTTGAAACTTTATTTTAGAACATACATCAGGTAACATTTGCATGTGGCTTACTCTGCATATATCTAAGCCCTTCTACACATCGAAACTTAGATGGAGTTGGTCAAATAAGGGAACATCTGGGTTATGCCCTTTTTTAGGTAGTTTTTTTTTTTTTTAAGAACTGTTAACATGTTGTTGAAATGTGGAGTTGTAACTGTGCATGGACAATGGACAGTCAACAATATGTACTTAAAAGTTGCACTATTGCAAAATGGGCGTATTATCCAAGTACTCATACACTAGTTTTGTGTTTTTTTTTGTACTGCTGGTCCTGTACCAGAACTTTTCTTTTATTACTAGAGGCCTGGTGCATGAAATTTGTGCATGGGTAGGGTCCCTAGCAGCTGCCAGCTGCCAGCTGGGGCCTCCCTTCATTCCGCACCACCCCCTGGTGGACAGCACATCTCATAGCGAGCTATAGAACTCCGGTTGGTCGAAAGTCCTGAGGGAACACTTTGCATAAATATATATATATACATATACATATACATATACATATACATATACATATACATATGTATATATTTCTTGTTCAATATTCACTTCTTTAATATTTTCTATGTATTAAATTGTCAGCATTTCACCATTTCCCCTCTTTTGTAATGCTTCACTCCAATAGTAACAGAGTACTACAGCTTATAAAAGGAACTTTATCCATAGGATAAAGGAACATATACATATATATGTATATGTATATATATATTACTTGCATTTTAAACTTTGTTTAGTTAACTTAAAGAAAACCTGCTTAAGCAACAATTTGCCTCAAATCCATTCTAAGTTGTATTATTGTTTTCCAGTAAAAAATATTACCCTCTAAAATAAAGTCAATTTTTAAAAACGTCCCTGTATTTATCTATTATGAACTGCGGAGGTCCAGAATGAGCCACCTCAAGATGTGTCTCAGTGCTATGCAGATTACTTTGAGGTAAAGGTAATTAGCTTCAGATTCAAGTGTAACTTTTGCCTCTTACTACCTGGAAGAATTTGAAATAGGGGCCTAGCCCATAAGAGATTATTTGAGATAACTTCATTTGACCTATCTATAGGGACGGACAAACTTTATTTACTAAGCATATGTTCTTTTTATCATCTTGCAATGACCTTTGGAAGCCCACAAATCACCTACTTCACCCCTCAACCCCCCTTTCTATCTCTGAGCCTCTCATGCATGCAGTTTCTGATCTCTGATGTATGTGGGGCTCCCCTGAACAAGAGCTTAAAGTTGACTTTCTCTTGTCAGTCTGCCTCCTGTTGATTTCATTATTCATCCAGCCAAAAATAACTAAAGAAGGGAAAAGAGAATTTTCCCCCTTCCTCCCAGCACTCACTGCTCACAGTTAAAGCTTTATACTTCACTTATTGAACTAATTAAGGAACACACCCCCCCCCACAGAAATACCACAAGTAAAGCTTGAGTTTTTCTTGTTCAATAAGAAAAACTTACATGTTATTTTCTATGTATTAAATTGTCAGCATTTCACTATTTCCCCTCTTTTGTAATGTTTCACTCCAATAGTAACAGAGTACTACAGCTTATAAAAGGAACTTTATCCATAAAAAAGCTTTTCTATTGAATGAATCAGAAGATAAAGCCAAGGCACTTCTAAAATATATCTCTATCTTTTTTTTCTCAGCTTGTTGCTCCAGACCTTGAGTTTAAACTAGTTCAAAATCAATCAACTCAACTCAGAAATAGAATGAAAGACTTCTCAGAAGAAAGTGAGAACAGAGGAAAATATATATTTTTAAATCGCCTATCGTCCTTTGTGTCTCAGGCAGGATTTATCACTGTCTCACACAGGATGCGGTGCGTGGGGAAGCGCTTGGACAGATGCACCAGCCGGGCAGCCAACATTGTCACATAAATCGCAAGGTGGGCTTAGAGTTATTAGGCAACATAGTAAAACAAAGCCAAAGGGTGTCTATGCTATAAAAATAAAATCTACCTTTCATTAGTTCTTATTTAGACTACACTTGTAGTTGAAAGCAAACCTGGGTTGGCCTCAGAAAAATGGTCAATTTATAATTTTGCAACTCATCACAGGAATGCTATAAAATAAGAATGGAAACTCCTTGCGGTAGAAATGGAGAAGGCAATCTACTCTCCTTAGAGTTATATTATTTAGGTGGCTCGGTGAACATTTTAGAGATAAATTATTTGATTAATTTTTGAAAATTTATTTTATCAAGAAATGTAAGACTACAGAGTCTTAAGATGAATGTTTCTTATAGTTAGTACTATGTCTCATGGAGACTGAGTGATAACCTGAAGACATGTTGGGTATGCCCAATAGGAGTGATTGCTTCTCCTATCTTAGAATATGAATATGAAATAGAGGGATTAAAAACTATTCCCAGGAGACCAAACCTGACTGTTTACTGTGCACATGGGTAAAGGCTTTAGGAGCAAAGAATTAATGCTTGTGTGCACGCGGTGTCAGGATCATCAGTTAGCCAGCAGGCTATCATGCCTATAGTAATCACAATGACAAAAGGAGAGCCTTGGCTTGGAGGAAAGGGGAATTGACGGGAGACATATATTATCATCAAGTTCAGTAGAGCAGAACTCATTTTCTTCCAGTTTCTCTTTTTTTGACTGGTCATGCTTATTTTTTTCTCCTTTTTAAACCTTGTTTTTATGGGTGCTCTAAAAATATTGGTTATAGATTTTACACTTATCATGAAGTTGATAAATGCTCAACATTTCTGCCCTAGGATAACCTTTCAAAATAAAAGTAAGAAAAGATGAGAAGTTACTAAAAGAAAGTAGTGATGCCCATGAGTGTTTGTTTCTGTTATCTTTTTTACTACGTTTGTATGTCTTAGTTGTAATTGGAGCTCCTTAACTCAGTTATTAAATAATCTATTCATAAACTTGAATTGAGTGTCCACTCCGTGTGAGACACTGTAAACGGGGCCATGGATAAAAAGATGAACAGTATCTCATATAGTTCTCAAGGAGTTTTATTCTCTGAGGACACTAGTTTTATTCTCTCAAGGACCAGTTGATGATAAAACTATCATAAATGTTACTCTGTAGGCTTTTAGAGAACATTACAAAAGAGCAGAGAGAGCAGGGGGTATGTCTTTAAGGAAAAGGTAACATCTATCCTGAATGTTGAATTAACACTGGAATTAGCTTGGGAGAGGAGTGTATTTCAAGCCAACCAAACTATGGATCTGAATGAGTTATGATACTGTCACTGTCTGCAAGCCCATTTCAGTGTGCTGCTTCGTAGGCCCTGGATATATAATAGTTAGAAGAAGAAATTTACATACATGGAAGGGTAAGTATACAAAGATATCTCTAAAATATTTGAGAAATTCTTATAGGGCTAATGTAGTAGCATCTCAGGGGGAATATTAAATTCTTTCTGCCTTTGCATGACATTTCTCTCATTGACCAAACTCAACCTGGTCATCTTTGATCTTTTTCCAATAGAACTGACTTTTGAATTTCCATGTGGTTGTCTCTACATTGCCTAATTTTAGTAGATACTTTACTAAGTCTGATTCATTATCTAAGAAAATATTTGATATTGCTGAAGGATCAATTTGATTGAGTCAGATAGGTGGCCAGGAGGTGATTTTTAATTAACTTATTCCTGCCTGCACTAATCCAAGAAGCTTTCAGGAATCAGTGCATAATTTGTACAAGACTTGGGACCATCAGCTTTATATACGTAGTTAAGCTAATTTCCATAATAACTCTATGAGTAGCTACATTTATTACCCCATTTTCCACAAAGTAGAAATTTAGGCTTATAATTAAGCAGCTTATCAAGAACACAAATTTAAGAAGTAGTGGAACAGGGCTTTAAATCTAGTTATTATTTATTACATTCTAAATCCAATGCTCTTAAATACTATGTTATATTAAAGTAGGCATTTTTTTATTATTTATATCCTGGTAATATTATTTATGTGCAGAGAAAAATGGTAAAAGATAGACCCCAGTATCTGGATGAGTTTTTATTTATATATGCAAGTCCAAACCACTTCCATGGATGATGAACTCAATGCTGGCATTCTCTCTAACATGATTCGATTCTTACACATCTACATTTCTCAGCTACGTTTCAGCAAAACAGTATTTAGTTGGGCTTGAAATAAATCTAATACTTTGCCTGTGATTTTCAGGAAAGGATGTGTGCATACAGTGTAAAAACCTCCTAAATTAAATTTACAAAATAAACTCATCATTTCTAGTTGTCTCTGTTATGCATAAAGCACAAGGACCAGTTATGCCATCGCTCTCAGAGGGCTTTCTACAACCTGTTTGAAGAACTGCTGTAGGAAAGATTCGGGAACAGCAGAGGCTGGGCATACATGTCACCTCTTGTCTTGTCAGTCAGTATCAGCAGAATTTAAGAAGGTTCAACACCTGTATGTGATTTAGGGAGCTGGCTCCAAGAGATTCTTCCATGATCTGACTTTGGTTTGCACTCCCAAGCATACCCTGCTCTTGCAAATCTAGTTTTTATTTTCACTATCTGAAAAAATAAACTTTCTGCTTTAACTAGAGGCAATAAAGCATACAAGTAGAATCGATGAGATAAAAATTAGCTATTCAAAGATTTGTTAACTGTAACCTAGATAGGATACCTATTAGAGCATGGTGTTATTAGAGCGGTCAGTGGTTATGTTCATAGATTTAGTTGTCTCTGCAGTTCATGCTATGTAAAATAATATCGATTAAGAGAGTTACTCTGGTAAGCCTAATAAATCCACCTCGACCAACACAGAGATGACAATTCTATCTTTAAGACACAGAACTTAAGTAAAATTACTACTCTTTATCACAGGTAGTGGATGGCTGCCTGCCAAATGGTTCTAACTCACTGAATGACATCTAAGGGAGACTAGAAAGAGCTAAAATAATCTGGTGATACAGGAAAGAAATCAAATGACTGAGGTGGAATTCTAGAAGAAGAAAGCCATTAACAGAAATATTATTAAGCATTAAAAGAGCAGTTTGATTATAGAATACTTTATAATCATTTTTATTTTATTCTTGCAGGCTTTCAGTAGCAACTCAGTTCTGTGATATTTTTATTTAAGACATTTAGTCTGAATATTTTCTTATTTAATATATAAAGGTTTTTGCTGACATCACCTGCCTATAAGAGAGTATCAAAATACTCTGAAAGATCACACTAAAAAAAATTAGACATGACCTCTCCTCTGGAGAAACTTAAACCAATATATATATATTATTTTTTCTCTTCCTTCACTGAAGGTTTTCATGGGAGTACTAGAGGTCCATTGCACAAAATTCATGCACTTGTAGGGTCCCTAGTGGCTTCTGGCTTCCAGCTGTGGCCTCCCTCCCTTCCCCTGGCCACCTGCCAGTGCCAGGGGCTACCTCCTTTCCCCAGGTTGGCCTGCCCCCTGATCGAACTCCCGGAAGAACTCTGGTTGAGGGGACAATTTGCATAATAAACTTTTATTATATCGGATTCTTCCCATTTTAGAGATTAATGAAACGAAGCTCATATCTTTCAATTTTATTAATAAATACAAATAATAATTTAATGGAGGCATTGATCAAGAAAAAAGAACACATGTAATACTTTAAACAATAAAAGAAATAATAATTTAATAAAACGAGTAAGTCAGTCATAGATTGAAACAAGAATTTACCTTTAAATTAATTCAATGTTTGGACTTGTTTTTCATGAATTGCTTTGTGTTGTTAGTGTAAATTTTCATACCTAATGTATTAATGTGTTTTGTATCATATGGACAATGAAAAACAGAATTTATTTTATATTTTAATTACTACATATTTAAGTACTATGAAATATATACAATTTCTTAAAATGAGCCAGAAAAAAACTCCATAAAGTTTCAGAAACATTATATGTGTATTTTGAATGATATTGTTCAACAAAATTCCCTTTGGCTTACTCTCTATTTTGTTGATCATTCTATAGTTCAACTTGCATGTGCAATTTTAAATTGTCTATATTAAGAGTAAATTATAGCGCATGGGCTAAATCCTGCATACCAGCAGTTTTTGTAAATAAATTTTTAGTAGAACAGAACCACCCCCATTCATTTAGGTATTATTTTTGTTTATGTATTAATTTCATGCTACAACAGCAGAGTCAATTATTAGTGACAGAAACTGTATAGCCGGAAAGTCTAGAAAATATGTTCAGACTCCTATTCTATATGCTGCAGAGAATAGAGTCCTCATTTTTTATACTAAAAATATATAAGGGTTTATATACATACATATATATGAACTTATGCAACTAACATTTATTGAATTTATAATAGGTTCCAGGCAAAGTGTTTAAAATGTCTGCACATACAGAGATTAAAATTCAAGATGAAGAAAATATCCCATCAAAAGTTTATAATCCCCAAACCCTTATTGGTATAATTTCAGCAACCAGAAAGTTGTCAACCATTCAACATAGGAAGTAGAGAAGTATTAACTCACTAGAGGTGGATTCAATTCCATTTCAATTATACATAGGAATATGGCCATTGTATTTGCACATAAGCCGAGCTAAGGTATTTAAAGTGAGACATATATATAACTCTTCTCAGAAATCATTATCAGCCAAGTTACAGCAATCAAAGAGGATTAAGGGAGGAAAATTCTTCTACTGTATGCAGTATGATGCAATGTATTAAACCAAGGAAAGGAGAACAATATTATAATTCCATGGTTCTAAAATTATGTAGATCCCAAATAAATTTTAAAAGAATTTCATGAGCATAATACTATGTGTTTTATAAGCAGTACACTGAAAATACTACTGAACTGCTAAAGAAAATTTGGAGGGTCAGAGTTCAAAGAGCAAAGAATTAACTATTGTAGTAGCATGATAACAATCCAAAATGTTTAATGTATTTGTCCTGATTTGATAAAAACACAAAGATCAGGCAACTGCTTGGACTTTAGTTTTTGCTTTTGTTTTAA
>NW_006286005.1:180099-192239 GCF_000327345.1 Myotis davidii
TTCCTCTCCATTCTTCTTCACTTCATTTGTGTATATGCATTTATGTTCTAACTCATGACTTGTTAGCAAAATATTATACCTCCTTTTACATGAGCATAAAGACATACAAATTGGAAAAAGACATCCATTGGCATATTTTCTTTCCGTTCTTGAAAATAGTGCCTATTTTTTTTTTCATTAGGCTTTTTTACAACCACTGTAACAATTTTATCTGTTTTGTGCTTCTATTGCTCTGTGGATTAATCATCATCTCAATATATTGCCATAAAATAGGGATTCCTAGAGATCCCTAGGATGCTTTCGTATAATTGATTTAATTTTCAGAGGCCAATTATCCTGTTTTAGACTATTCTTTTTATTTTCTCTCTATCTGTACTCTGATGTTATGGTGCTTTTTAGCTATTAAACACATGAAAGACTAAGCCTTTTACCTTTTTTTGTTGTTTGTTTCTTTTTTACCTTCTCTCTAACCCATAGCTGCTGCATAAATGCTTGTTCTATGTAGAGTCATGGTCCCATACTCTAATCACTAAAGCATCTATTTTACATCATTTGTACCTAATACATTTCATTGTGTATGGGTTTAGTCATGTTAAGTGGTTCATTTTCTCTATTCCCCTCATCAGACACTGAGATCTAATAGTCATGCTCTCTGCATTTTTTAATTGCCTCTCTCCCACATGCTGTCATTATTTGGCTCATTTCTATCCTCAGGGAACAATGTGGTGTCCTCATCCTCATCAGCCACTTGATGAGACTGAACAGTGTCAATGTCTGCCTGCCTCTCACTAGAGTTTTCATTGTCTGCTTCCGAGTTGACAAAATTTCCTCCCACAAGGTTGATGTGGCTTTCACATTAGGCCTGTTACTTTTAAGTAAGGGGTAGCCATGGCCAGTTCTAGCCTAGTTCCCTTGTGCCTCCTTTCCTCAAAGCATTCCACTGGTCATTATTAACTTATAACATGGTACCATTCTGAAATTAGTGCTGAGGAAAAGGCTCAGAAGCAAAGTCTGAACTTTTATTCAGCCTTTACTGGATGCTTTACAAAATCTCACATTCCTTTTCCTGGGTCAGGACAGCCCTGAGGCTAGTTGGCTCTTCTGTTCATCATTTTTTCACTTTATATTGTTGTTTCTGTGAAGCAAATTTCTCCACATAACAGCCTGGAGTTTGGTATAGGCCACAATGTTTAGATATGAAGCCTTCCCCACCCAAATTAGCAACCTGAATAATGATTTGTGTACCTCAAGAAATTTTCGCCCAAAGCATCAGCTTCACAATATTATCTGTGTCAAATGCTTATGCACTTTTGCTAGCAACCTCTGGAGAGAAATATTTTTTGTGGCATGCTATTGTTAATGCTTACCCACAAGCTCTTTGGAAGAGCTAGGAAAGTAAATAACCACAGTGAAACACTCAGGAAGTTTTCAAAGTGGATTTCTAACAAGTCTACCTATACCAACAGTGTTTTGTCTCCTTTTCTATTTCTCTCTCTCTCTTTTTTTTATCAGCTATACCTACTGAAATCTGACTTTCACACCTCCTATCATGTCTGATTGAATGTTAACCAAATAAAAGACAACATTAAAAAAAAGAGGGGAAGGAAAGTCTTATTTTAATAACAGAACATGTAAATTCAGAATTTTGAAGTACAGTTGACCCTTAACGGAATATGAATAGTGTTGGCGCATTTATATGCAATTTTTTTCAATAAATGTTATAACTGTATATTTTCTTTCTTATGATTTTCTTAATAACATTTTATTTGTTCTAGCTTATTTTATTATAAACATAATACATATAACATACAAAATATGTTAACTAAGTTATCAGTAAGGCTTCTAATTAACAGTAGACTATTAGTTGTTAAGTTTTTCAAAAGTCACAAGTTATACATGGATTTTTGAATGTGCAGGGTTGTTGGTGCCCCTGACCCCCACATTGTTCAAGGGTCAACTGTATTTATTTCAGCCATTTCACCTTATCCTTCCTTCCCCTTTCCCCCCCAAAAAAATTTAACAACTATGGCTGGTAATCAGACATACATTTATAAAATGCTTGATATTGTTAGGAAATGTTTAGAAAGGTAGTAAATAAGGGAAGAAAACAGATAGAATGTAAAATTCTGAAAACCAGAAGTTTCATCCAAGTGAAAGTTGTAATGAAGAAAACTGTAAAAAGAAAAGATGATTCAGGGCTATTTTTCGAACCACAAAGAAGGTAGGCTATCACTGTTTTCCCTGCCACGTTTTTTTTGTGTCCTATACAGAAGAAGGCTCATTACACATGCAACACAGTGTAATAGTGGTGAGTAATATATAGTATTTTCTACTGGCTCCCAAAAGTGGCAGCGTTTCTGGAAGAAAACTGGGTCACACATCCAGTACATGAATTTGTGGTGGCAGTGTCTGGGTCAAAAGAAGGCACTTTGCCTTTGCCCTGGAAAGCTTGAGCAGCTGGACACTATCTAGGAAGATAATGCTGGCAAATCCTGGGAAAGCAAGAAGCAGCACCTCCTCTCCCATTCTATGGCATTTGACATCACCATTTATCCTTACGTGTGTTGTCCATTTGACTTGTAAGTAAAATTAAACCATATAGGTCTGCATTTGTTAGAGGCCAAGTGGTAGCATTGAACATTGAGTCAGAAGTGTCTGTATCTACAGATCACATAGCATGTTCCATAAAGCAACTCTACCTATGAGATTAAAGTCATCGCTTAATCTTTAATGGAGAGTGACCAAAGATTTATGGAACACCTATTATGAACACTAGTCCTTGTTCTATGTATTTATATACATGTTCATTTAATGTTAAGAATAATGGTAATTGTGTTGTAGATGAGGAAACTGAATGTTGGTGTTGGTATGGACAAACCTAGAATGTGCCTATTGTTATCCTCAATTGAGAGATGAGAAAGTGAACTTAATTTATATACTAGGAGATATGAATATAAAGATAGGTGACAACATTATTTGTTTTAGAAAACACAACTTCAGGAAGCACTTAAGTGCCAGGAGTATATATCCAATGGCATACTATACAGCAGGGAATATAAATAAAATACAGCTATACATATCAACATGGATGACCCTCAAAAATATGATGATGAATGAAAACTAACAACAGAAGTGTGGAGTTCAAAATATGCAAAATTAAACATATTATGAAGAAACAAAAAGATGAGTGGTAAAAAGGTAAAGAAAAACAAAAAATATTGTAGATAAAAAAATTCCTCTGGATTAGGAGAGAAAGATTTGGGAAAAGACACACAGGAGGTTTAATAAAATTCTATGTCTTGAGCTTTATGTTGGATACCCACATGCTAAATATTACTATTGTTTATATATTCCTTTTTTATGCATGATGCAAAAAATGGACAAAAAATAAAGTAAGATTGAGTAATCAACTTATAATTCTCTAAATTCAGTGCCCTGCCCACTGTGCTACAACACCCGTGATGTCCAGAATTTTGTTTATTTTCACAATTAAACACAAATCTTTGTTAAGACACTACTGAAGAGCTATTCAGATCTGAATATAAGAAATGAAATGTTATATGTAAATGCATATAAGAATGTTTAGATTTTATATTTAACCCTGGACCTGGCTTATATATTCACTTGATTCCTCGTGCAGTCCTTTTGTTAATCCTCTAGATGCTATGTATTAAGTGGTGTCTTCCAAAACTTGCAATCCAAATGAGAATTTAAAAGATTTACCACGACATATTGAATAACCTTTGCCCCAAACCCTAGATTTATATAAATAATATATTACAATATATATTTAAGGAATGGAAATAAATTGGTGGCAAATGAAATTATAGAATTAAATTTCTAGAACACATTGCAGTATTACAACCATAATAGTAATCTTTTGTTTTAGAAAATAATCCAGAAGGCAGAGACAAAGTCTGTATAATTTTTTTAATTTATGCCTACTACAGAGTTATAACATTTAAAATGCTAAAAATGGAAAAACTGTCTTTGTGACAATTTCCATTTTTTCATGTTTATTTAAGAAAGGCATTCTAGATATTATTTTAATGGAAGACAAAATTAAATATTATTTGGTTAGCTTTGGAACACCTACCAAAAAATTTTGTGTTGCTACTTAGCAAGATAACGGTGATAAAATGGGATTATTTGCCTTGAGCCAGTGGCTGTAGAAGAGCTTTGGGCTAAGGACCAGCAGACCTATTGTTCAGTGTGTCTTAAATCACCGTCAATCTATGAAAGGTTTGCAAGGTAGACTGCCCCGTGGTCCCATTCATTCTTGCCAATCTTTTCTCCAAAGGATACCACACTTGCCAAATGATTTTTCCCTCTTTAACTCCAGGGACTTCTTGACTCCCTGGACTGTGTTCTCTTTCCTGCCTAGTGCTCTCTCGGTATTGTAGAACAGTTCTTCTCTTTCCATTAGGGGCACAGGCCAGTGTCCTTGGCCCTCTCCTATCGCTATTGGATGGGAGCCTGCAACCATAAAATGGCCTGTATCTCTCTCTTTCTACAAAGCTGCTGGGCAGTTTCCACTTTGCAGCTGCTTGACTTGAATGCCAAATACTACTAGTGAGTGCTGACTGACCACCTGGCCAGGGCCATGCCACCACCTGCCACTTACCTCTTGAGGCTGACGTCTAAGCATTCTGATGCCTAAGCTCAGCCTCATCTGAACCCACTTCTGCTCCCTGTTCCTTTTCTCGGTGACAGTTCATTCAGGGTTTATTTCCCCCTCCATTCTTTCCCCCTCATTGGCTTCTGCCTTCCTCTCCTTCCTATATAAAACAAGTATTCATAAAATGACTGGTAAGTGCTGCTCTTCATTGTGTAGTGACAGAGCCTGTTATTTATATCTATGCAAATATATGAGAACTGAGGTTTCACATGCAGGGAAAAATGAAGTAAAATCTCCCAAACATAAAGAAATAATGAAAAAAAGAGAGTTACCAAATTTCATTTTTCCCCATCTCCATAGCTAACAAAATTTCATGTCCCCATCCTTTTTCGAAGTCACCTGCTTCCAAATGCTGCTCAGAGCATTAAAATGCGAGTCAACAATCCCAGCTGACAGTTGTTAGCTGACTGTTTCTGACATAGCTGATATCTCTCCCAGGATGTTTTTGTTTCGGTATACAGGCAGCACCGTGTATCCAGCAGTTAAGCTAATATGTTTCTGTTATTCTCTTGGGTCCCTTTTTGCAGCTAAAAACTATTCCATGTTGTTTCCTAATGAGAATTTTGGTCAAACACCGAATGGTAGTAGCAGGTCAATTCTTAGGTTTAATCCCCCAGCGATTTCTCTTTGCTTTTAAAAAGCTCATTGGACAGAAGCCAAGGTAGCAGTGAGAATCCAGAGGAACCCAGGGGGAGAGGTTTATGCATGCATGGTGAGCTCATGTTATCAGTTCCTATTTTGATGTTTCAAATTCTCCCCTGGTGTTTGTGTCTTGATAATTAAAAGAAAATATTACCTCCTAAAATTACATCTTTATTTCAAAGGAAAGAACTTTTAAAAAACCTTTAATTTTATGGAAGTTGGTTGAACTTTGCCCTTCCTCCCTCCCTCCCTCCCTCCCCCTCTTCTTTCCTTCCTTCCTTCCTTCCTTCCTTCCTTCCTTCCTTCCTTCCTTCCTTCCTGTAATAAAGCCTTGGTAGAAATATAAATCATTAATTCTGAAAAAAATGATTGTGTCATCTGACCTATTCTTTCCATCATTAGGCAATACGCATTTCTTATTAGTGTCAAATACACTGCCTTGGGCTGATTGTGGCTTTGAGATCCCATATCATAGGTAGATTCATCTAAGTCTCCAACTTGTTCATTGGGACTGAAGCCAAGATATTTATAAATGTGAAACAAACACAATATTTTAATGATAGAAGTCAACCTTTAAATACTTATCACTGCAAATCTCTGATAAGAATAAACAAATTTGCAAGTACGTGCATTTGATGCTTGACATCCATGTGTTTTAATGAGGTAATACATTCAAATGCTTTTTTTTCATACTTTAAATTCTCACAGTGACACTGTCTTGAAATATGTGGGCTCACTGGAGAAGAACAAAGGGCTTTTACAGTAGCTGCCAACATTGTTCCTGTCTAAAGTGATGCTGGGGAAATATGCAAACATATATACTTATCCCTGTGGTCTCACTTCTCTTAATAAAAGAACATTACCAAAGCCAAACCACTGCTTTGTGACATAATGGGGGAGTGTCTGACTACCCACACAAACAGGGGTATTAGGAAGCTACTTCAGGTTTTTGATTTCTTGCCAAATAGTGAATAATCTTATAATCAAATGTGCAGCAATAACAGGCCCTGTCAGGAGGATTAAGGCCTAAGTATCTATTGGGCTGCCTGATCTCTTTGTTCTTTAGGTTTAGAGTGGGATAAATGAAAAGGGGGAGGCCAAGAGGGAGTGGTTTATTATAGAATAAATTGTCTAAAAGGGATCAGTGAAAGCAGGATTATCGATGAATTGAAGAGCGAGCTAGCTGACTTTTTATTTTAAAACTAAGACAGGATAGAGGTATGGGGATAAAGTAGGAAATCAGATAAGAAAAACAAAGGATGCAGGCATATTGACCTTAAGTAGTCTTTTTCTGTTTCTGAGATTTCTTATGTTCTTGTGCTCTGAGCCAAGATCAATTGAGATTAATCAGTTGTATAGAAAGCATTGTGATCGCAATGCAGGCTCTTAAAGTTTAAATTTGTTTATTGAGCACAATTTGGTTAGCATCAGGTGCTGAAGTTATAGACACCAACACTAGCATAGAAATTACTTTATTTAGCTCCCAGTGGTAAGTTTCTATAGCAACTGGGCCCTACACCGGAAAACTGAGATCGGGAGCTCAAACGATTCAGTCAGAGATGGCAATATGATATCTGGGGGCACTTGCTTCTTTTTCCAATATTTTTCCTCGCTTTTGTGAGAAGTTTTTCAATGTGACTCTGTCTGCTTAGTCATACTTTTAATTATACCTTTTGCTCTGAACCTTCTCCTCTTGGCAGCAGGACGAAGTGCCTATTTTGGTGTGTTTCGATTTCCATTGACTCGTTGGTATGTTGATGCAGAGGAGGGGATGTGATCTGTTTTAAATACAGTTGAAAATTCTGAACACTGAGAAAAGTGTCCGTGGTGCCAAATTTAATTACCCACTCCAGGCAGAAATTAGGATGCTAATTCACAAAGGAAACCTACCCTAATATTTATATTATGTTTTCATTCTGTTCATAAATGCAATGTCATGATCCTTTAAAAGATGTGGACTGTCATTTATAAACTTTAAAATAAAAAAATAAACATATATTTGAAACAAAATCGATTTTATTTTTGTGTTTTATAAATGAATGTTTTCATTGTAACAAATAGGCATTTTCTGGAAAGCCTCGTTATGGTCAAAGCAATATTTTATGATTGGTAGTTTTGTCAATATTGCAGACAGGCTTAGGGAAAAATAATATCTTGGTTCCAATTGTGAGAATAATTAAAACATTGTAAAAAGAAATGAATATAGCAGTATTCTTCCTGTCCATGTTTTTGAATGGTTCTGATCCTGAGATATATTTATATCTATATCTATATCTATCTATATCTATATCTATATCTATCTATATATCATGATATATATACATATATATATATCATGACTATATATATATATATGACTAGAAATATATATATCCTCTTAGATAAAGTAAATCTACAGAGGAAATTTAAATAGGAGCATGTTTTCAATTAAACTCCCTGTTTTATAAGAAATGGCTTTTAATATTTGAAATAATCACTAACTGATTTAAAGACTAGTTAATAAAAGAATGTTTACATTTAACATATGGCATAGACTATTACTTTGGCAAATAATAAGAATATATGTAAGAGTGAAGATTCTATGTGTGCACTGATAAAACAAAACAAAACAAAAGATTTCCTTTTAATGTTCACATTTACTGCTAACTTGGGGCCTATTAACATTTGGAAAATACGGATTCTAAGAGACAGCTGCAAGAGATTCGCCAATTGTAATTTTACAATTCAAAGAGAAAATCTTATTTGACTCTAAAATTCTGTACTTGTTTTCTCCCTTCATGAATTATCACACAGGCAAAGTGCAGTATGTGTGAGAGGAAGGATAAAACAGACTTGCTTCCTTATTGTCTGCACTAACATCTCACCTCAGATGACCTTGTTTCTCTTTGCATTAAATAAGGCCTTGTTTTACCCCCTAATTTTATAACATTTCATTATAATAAAATCAATTGTGCAAATAAAATAAATTGTAGTTATCTATCTCTATTTATTTTCCCTTTCTATGAGGAATTTTGAAATGTTACCAGTACCATAGTAGAGTGTGCATGTCATTTATTACAGTGTGTCTACTATATCATAATATATCCAAAAGTCACATAGACCAATATTTTGCTCTCCTGGGCATGTAGCTCCCAGAGCTCAATTAAAACTTTGAGTGGAATGACTGTACCTTTAGCAAAACATGCATAGAAAAAATATTTGATAAATTAAGAGCAGTTATTAGCCTATACTTAACATTTGTAAATATCAGGGTTTAGAACTTTTACAAAATGGATTCTGCCGTAAATTACTGAATTTATTTTTCTTTTTAAAATTCATCCATGATATATATTTTTTATAACCCATTGGGTAATCTAATGCAGTAACTTGGTTAGAAAGTATTACATATTTACTCATAATAATAATAATACAGAGAATATGGAGAACAAGTTAAATTTCTTAGTAATTTATGACAGCAATGAAAACAGCCATTATTGGAGTAGATAAATGATTTATACAATTTGATTTTGTTAAGTAAATTAAAATAGGTTTATTTTTAAAATATAATTTAGTCATAAATCAATAATCAATCAATAGATTCTCAATAACTCTTTGTTAGTAGCAACAACAAAAGTGAATCAAAATCAAAAGATTAGGGTGTCAAAATGTCTTTGTGTGTGTGATTCACAAAAAGGTTAACACAATGGAAGAGGCTACTCTCTTTAGTGAGTTTGTTTGCAAGGTTCACAGTTGACTGTTGTTTGAAAACGTGGCTTCCAAATCATTCCCTAATTCAGTGGCCGGCAAACTGCGGCTCGCGACATATGCGGCTTTTTGGCCACTTGAGTGTGGCTCTTCCACAAAATGAGGCGGACCCTAATTAAGTTAATAACAATGTACCTACTTATATAGTTTAAGTTTAAAAAATTTGGCACTCAAAAGAAATTTCAGTCATTGTACTGTTGATATTTGGCTCTGTTGACTAATGAGTTTGCTGACCACTGATCTATATGGTTTCTCTATCAAGGGGCCAAAGAGCCGCATGTGGCTCGCGAGCTGCAGTTTGCCTACCACTGCCCTAACTAATGAAGTAATTTTGTTGAATCTAGATTGTTTGTGCAAACAATATAATTTACTAGTTAGTGGCATCTGCTTTCCTTCTGTGAGTCTGTTTTTTTGTTTGTTTGTTTTTTCTAGTTGTTAGGAAGAAACTATGTGATCAGTCCCAAAACTCTGAGTTTAAAATGGACTTCCCATTGTGGAAACTTTACACACATGTTACTTCTTTCTCTCTTTAATGTAAAATCTTAAATTCAGTGGGTTTAAGAGAGAATGGTAGAGTAAGAATTGGAAGTAAATTTCATTAAGATGTTTTATGTAAAGAGAAGGAAATGGAGAAGTGAGGGAGCCAGATGGCAGGCAAGGAGCAGACCAGAGAAGTGGAAGGAGCTAGCTGAGTGGAGATGAGGAGACAACACAAGAAAAGCCAACACTCCGAGTAGCTAGCTACTGAGTACAAAGAAGGAGAAAGAAACTTAAGGACCACAAAATTAGTGGATCAAGAATATTGAATATTGGAGAAAATGGCAGCCAAACAGGCAAACGTGTCCTGCACCTTGTCCCAGAATCGATAGAAGGAGCATCTAAATCAAATAATATCCACCCAGAATTGGTGAATTAGACACAGCTAGTGAGACAATTCACAGCTGGAAAGGGCAGAGAACTCCTGCAGAACAGTAGGATTGGGGATCTGGGCTGCAGAGAGATGCATGACCACCAGGTTGAGAGGGTCAGAAGGAAGTTACACTGCACCAAGTCTGCGTCCCTTGGGAACAAGTGTAACACCCAACTGAAGAAAGGAAGTCCACAGGACTTTGGAGGTTGAGAAATCTAGATCTAAAACCGCAGCCGTGAGAGGCTGCTCCCAGAAAGGCTGCCTGAAGAGCTGCCCGCGCTGTGTGGTGCTGGGGGAGAGGAACTCACAGTTGGGTGGTTGTTTTGCTTCTGTTTTGTCTTTGCTTTTATTCACTAAACCCAGTTCATAGGACCTTTCAAATACAAACAGGCTGTGGTGCAGGTGAAGGTACAGTTTTGTGGAGGCTAGGAAGAGGCTGTGGAGCAAGACAGGGAGCTGTGAACAGGAATCCAGCATTGAGATATTCAGGTTCCTCTAAATCTAAGCAGCCATTTATCTCCTGAAGAGCCATCCGCTTCCTGCAGCCTGAGGCAGCTGATGCAGCTGCACCAAGACTACACCTTTGCAGAGGAAACAAAGACTCTGAGTAGCTCCAGGGAGCCCTTGGGGACTGGGTTGCGGAGGGACCAATCATCCTGGAAAGCAATACAGCACCACGCCCCCAAAGCCCTGTCAGAAACAGATACTAGAGTGATTAAGATTGTCTGAAGGCAGATAGGAAAAGCGGGCTGATTTGTGCCACCTGCTTGCAGCCAAGCCTATGGAGAAAGACACAGAGGAGCGGTGGATCGGTTGGAACTTCAACGTGGTGCTCACTACCTAACAGGAAACTGAGATGTGGCAGACAGAACAGAAGAGTGGGGTCTTGAACCAGCCCTCATGTGGTGTTAAAATTTGGCTGAAGCAAACACTTCACTTTTTTTATTTTTTATCTTTTATTTATAATTTTTTAAATCTTTTTTTAATCTTTTATATTTTGTATTATTTTTTTCATTCTATTTTTTATTGTTATTTTATTTTATCTTATATTTTCTTTTTTTTCACCCTTTTCTTCCTCACTTATCCATTTTTCATCCTGTTCTTTCTTCTCCTGTCCCTGCTTTGGTGTTTTCTTTCCTTTCCTTTACCCCTTGTTGAATATTGATCTTCTTTATCTGCTTTATTGGTGTGTTCTTATTATTGTAGTCTCTGTTGGCTAACTCATATATTTATTTTACTCTCCCTTGCTCTAATTCTATGCACACTTCTCACTTCTTTTTCTTCACTAGTCAATTTTTTTAAATGCTTTTGTTTCTCCTCTTCTCTCTTGCTCTCTTCTTCTCCAAAGTGCAATTAGTTTCACTCATTAAACTGAAGCATATCTGCTCTCTTCTCTATCCTCCTTTTCTAAAAATAGAAGAACAAATGGATAGGTAAGTTAAAAAATTTCTTTTTGTTTTATTATTTATTTATTTATTTATTTATTTATTTTTATTTCTTCTTATCCACCCATTTGATATCTACCTTGTCTATACTGAACTGTGTTCCTTCCCTTATTCATTCAATTCCTTAACCTTACTTTCTGTATATAAGATCTGCCTTTACAGATTCTGTGCTTCCTTTTTTCTGAGTGTTTGTTGTTTGCAATTTTTGGTTTATTTGTTTGTTTGGTTGTGTTTTCTCCCTATATATTTTCTCTCCTTATTCTTTTCTCTCTTGCCTTTTTTTTCCTTTCTAGATATAATTTTGCTCTCTTTTCTCTCTCCTAATTATTTTTTCTCTTGTGGTCACTTTTTATTGGAATTATCAGTGCTGTGAGTACGTGTGTGTTTTGTTCCATTTGTTTTGTGTCTCTTCGAGTTGTATTTTGTGCTGTTCAGTCAACGAAATAGAGAGTGAACCACATAACCAGACACCCTGAGGGACAATAACACTCAAGACCCAACTAAATCAAGAGAACCCAAATATCCCCTGTAGGGGGCATCCCCTGAATAATCAGCTCAGAAGACTTGAGAGATGGAACCACTGAGTTCCACAAAACATCTAATGTAAGACAAACTCAAAAATCTGTGTGACATAGAAGTTTGGTCTAATACATAGAAACAATCTCAAAGAAACAGCAAAATGGTGAGACAAAAACAACCCCCATATGAAAGAAAAGGAATA
>NW_006286005.1:192306-195806 GCF_000327345.1 Myotis davidii
AAATTTATCAGAGAAAGAATTCAGAGCAATGGTTATAAGGACACTGAAAAGGATGGAAGACAAATTCAACAACAGGTGTAAGAATCAAGAAGAAATGAAGAATGACATAGTTGCAAAAAGAACATAATGGAAAGATTCAGCAGTAGACTAGAAGAAGCTGAGGACCCCATCAGTGAGTTAGAAGAAAAGGTAAGAAAACAAACACAAGCAAAGCAGCAAGTGGGGAAAAAAACTTAAAAAGCAGGAGGTGAGACTAAGGGAGCTTTGGGACAACATGAAATGAAACAACATCCACATTATAGGGGTACCAGAAGGAGAGGAAACTGAGCAAGGAAAAATAAACCTGTTTGAAGATATAATGACAGAAAAATTCCCTAATTTGGAAAAGAAAAAAGTCACACAAATTCAGAAGCACACAGAGTCCCAAACAAGATGAACACAAAAAGACTGACCTCAAGGCACATCATACTGGCAAACACCAATGACAAAGTCAGGATCTTAAAATATAGAGAGATAGAAAGTTATCTACAAGGGATCTCCCATTAAACTATCAACTGATTTCCCCACAGAAACACATCAAGCCAGAAGGGAATGGAATAAAATATAGAAAGTGATGTAAAGTAAGGAACTGAATCCAAGAATACTATACCCAACAAGGCTATCATTCAAAATTGAAGGTGAAGTCAGGAGCTTCACAGACAAAAAGAAAAAAAAAAGGCCAAGAGAATTTATTACCATCATGCCAACAATGCAAGAAATGCTGAAAGGACTGCTGTAATAGAAGTGATAGAAAAGTATGGAGGAACACAGGCATAAAGAATAAAAATGGCAACATAAAGTACCTACCAAAAATAACCTTAAACTTAAATGGATATAGGGTAGCTGAATGGAAAAGAAAACATGACCTATACATTTACTGTCTACAAGAGACCCAGTTCAGAACAAAGGACTTACAAAGACTGATAGTGAAGGGATGGAAAAAAAATTTTCAGGCAAATGGAAATGAAAAAAAAGGTGGGGTAGCAACACTTATATCTGACAAAATAGACCTCAAAGTGAAAGCCATAATAAGATTAAGAAAGGGGCACCTTATAATACTAAAGGGAGCAATTCAACAAGAAGATATAACTCTAAATAACATATATGCACTGAAAGCAGGAGCACCCAAATGCATGAAAAAAATGTTCTGGACTATATCAAGGGAGAGACTGACAGCAATACAATCAGAGTAGGAATTTTAATAGCCCATTGACAACACTAGATAAATCCTCTAAACAAAAAATCAGCAAAGAAACATCAATCTTAAATGACTCACTAGATCAGATGGAATTAATTGACATCTTCAAAACATTTAACCCCAAAGTTACAGAATATACATTCTTCCCAAGAGCATATGGGCCATTTTTAAATATAGGCCACATATTGGGACACAGGTAAAGCATATTCAAATTCAAGAATATAGAAATCATATTAACCATCTTCTCAATGAAAAATAATCAAGGACTTGGAGGCTAAATATATCAATAAAGCAACTAGAGGCACGGTGCATAAAATTTGTGCACTGTGAGAGGGGATCCCACAGCCAGGCTTGCACCCTCTTCCAGTCCAGGGCCCCTTGGGGATGTTCACCTTCCGGATTAGGCCTGATCCAAATCGGGGCCTAAGCCGGCACTCGGACATCCCTATTCCAATCTGGGATCCCTCACTCCTTACTGCCCGCCTGCTTGTTCCTTACCACTCGACTCACTGCTCCTTAGTGGCAGGCACCTTACCACTTGGCTCACTGCTCCTTAGCGCTGCCACAGAGGTGGGAGAGTCTCCCACCACCTCCGCTGTGCTCGCCAGCTGTGAGCCTGGCTTTTGGATGAGCGGCTGCTCTTCCTGTGGGAGCGCACTGACCACCAGGGGGAAGCTCCTGCATTGAGCGTCTGCCCCTGGTGGTCAGTGCACATCATAGAGACCAGTCGTTCTGGTTGTTCTGCCGTAATGGTTGTCTAGGCTTTTATTATATAGATGATTGGGTTACAAAAGAGATGAAAGAATAAATAAAAAGCATCCTGGAAACAAATGACAATGAAAACACATCAATCCAAATTCTATGGGACACAGTGAAAGCAGTCCTGAGAAGGAAGTTCATAGATCTACAGGCCTAACTAAAAACAAAACAAAACAAAAACAAAAACAAAACAAAAAAAGGTAATAAATTATCTAATGCTACAACCTAAAGAATTAGAAAGACATCAACAAGAAAAGCCCAGAGTAAGCAGAAGGAAGGAAATAATAAGGATAAGAGTGGAAATAAATGACATAGAGACCAAAAAATCAATACAAAAGATCAATAAAACCAAGAGCTAGTTCTTTGAAAGTATAAACAAGACTGATGAACCTCTAGCCAGGCTCACCAAGCAACAAATTCAGAAATGAAAGAGGTAAAGTAATAATTGATCCCACAGACATACAGAGGATTGTAAAAAAATACAACAAACTAATCTACTCCAAAAAACTGGACGACTTAGATGAAATGGATCTATTCCTAGAAAAATACAATCTCCCAAAACTCAATCAGGAAGAAACATAAAATCTGAATAGGCTAACTATTGATGAAATTGAAGTAGTAATCAAAAAACTTCCAACAAACAAAAGTGCTCATCTGGATGGTTTCACAAGGGAGTTTTACCAAACATTCAAAAAAGAACTAACACCTATTCTCAAACTATTTCAAAAAAGTCAAGAGGAAGGCACACTTCCAAGCAATTTTTATGAAGCCAGCATTACCCTAATCCCAAACCCAGATAAAAACATTACAGGCCAATATCCCTGATGAACATAGATGCCCAAATCTTCAACAAAATTCTAGCAAATCAAACCCAACATTACATTAGAAAGATTATACATCATGACCACGTGGGATTTATCCCAGGATGCAAGGCTTCGAATAATACTGGGATGCCCACTTTCACCACTCCTGTTCGACATTATAATGGAAGGGCCAGCCATAGCAATCAGAAAAGAAAAAATAAAATGCATTCAAATTAGAATAAAAGAAGTACAAATGTCCCTTTTCACAGAGGACATGATATTGTACATAGAAAATTCTAAAGACTCCATCAAAAAAACTATTAGACTTAATAAATGAATTCATCAATTTAGCAGGATATGAAATAAACACCCAGAAATCTATGCCTTTTTCATACACCAATAATGATCTCTCAAAAGAGAAACAAAACAAAACAAATAAACAAAAAATCTCATTTTACCATTGCAACAAAAAAAAAATTAAGATAACTATGAGTAAACTTAACTAAGGAGGTAAAAGACCTGTATTCAGAAAACTACAGGACGTTTAAAAAAGAGTTAGAGGAAGACATAAACAAATGGAAGAATATACCGTGTTCATGGATTGGTAGAGTCAACATCATTAAAATGTCCATACTACCCAAAGCAATCTATAAATTCAACGCAGTTCCCATTAAAATACCAACGGCATACTTCATAGATCT
>NW_006286005.1:195895-198071 GCF_000327345.1 Myotis davidii
ATACCGTATTCATGGATTAGTAGAAGCAACATTAAAATTTCATACTACCCAAAGCAATCTATAGATTCAATGCAATCCCCATTAATATACCAACAGCATATTTCACAGACCTAGAATAAACTCTCCAAAAATTCATATGAAATAAAAAAAGACACCGAAGAGCTGCAGCAATTCTGAAAAAGAAGAACAAAGTTGGAGGGATCATAATATCAGATATCAAGTTATACTACAAAACCACTGTAATAAAAAAGCCTGGTACTGGCACAAGAGCAGACATATTGACCAATGGAACAGAACAGAGATCCCAGAAATCAACCCAAGCCATTATGCTCAATTAATATTTGACAAAGGAGGCAAGAGCATAAAATGGAATCAAGACAATCTTTTCAATAAATGGTCTTGGGAAAATTGGACAGATATATGAAAAAGAATGCACCTCAACCATCAACTTACACCATACACAAAATTAAACTTAAAATAGTAAAAAGACTTAAATATAATATAGGAAACCATAAAAGTCTTAGAAGAATCCATAGGCAGCAAAATATCAGACATACTAGTATGTCATAGTAATATATTTACGTATACAGCTCCTAGGACAATGGAAATTAAGGAGAAAATAAACAAATAGGACTACATCAAAATAAAAAGCTTCTGCACAGCAAAAGAAACCATCAATAAAACAACAAGAAAGCCCACTGCATGGGAGAACATATTTGCGAATGATATTTACCTTATGGGTTTAGTCTCCAAAATTTAGAGGAAATCATACAACTTAACAAAAGGAAGGTAAACAATCTAATCAAAAAATGGGCAAAGGACCTAAAGAGACACTTTTTGAAAGAGGATATATAGAAGGCCAAGAGATGTATGAAAACATGCTCAAGGTCACTAATCATCAGAGAGATGCAAATTAAAATGACAATTAGGTACCATCTCACACGTGTAAGAATGGCTTTTATCAACAAATCAGCAAACAAGTTCTGTCAAGGATGTGGAGAAAAAGGAATGCTCATGCACTGCTGGTGGGAATGCAGATTAGTGCAGCCACTGGGGAAAACAGTATGGAATTTCCTCAAAAAATTAAAAATGGAACAGCCATTTGTCCAAATAATCCCACTTCTAGGAATATATCCCAAGAAATCAGAATCACCAATCAGAAAGGATATATGCACCCCTATGTTCATAGCAGCACAATGCACCATAGCTAAGATTTGGAAACAGCCCAAGTGCCCATCAACGGATGAGTGGATTAGAAAACTGTGATACATCTACACAATGGAATAATATGCTGCTGTAAAACAAGAAGGAACTCTTACCATTTGCAACAGCATTGATGGAACTGGAGAGCATTATGCTAAGTGAAATAAGCCAGTCAGAGTAAGATAAATATCACATAATCTCACTCATATGTGGGATATAATGATCAACATAAACTGATGAACAAAATTGATCAATAGACATAGAAGCATTAAATAGACCATCTAACCTCAGAGGCAAGGCGGAGGGGCGGGGTGTAAGAAATAAACCAAAGGACTTGTATGAATGCATATAAGCATAACCCATGGACACAGATAGTAGGGGGTTGAGGGCATGTGCTGAGGGGTGGGAATGGCCATGGAGAGGTCAATGGGGAGAAAAGGAGATTTGGGTAATACTTTATTATTTTTTTAAATTTATTTATTTATTTATTTTTTTTTTTCTGGAGAATCAGTGTCCGAAGGGACTTCTGTGGCTCTGTTATTTTCTCGGGCTTACAACAACAATATTGTGCCATGAAATAACTTTCCACCTTCTGTTCATTAGTCTCAGGTGTCAGTGTCCAGCTTACCACGTGCATTTATGTTAGGTTTGGAACATGTTGCTGGTTATTTAGAAAACGAGGAAATAATATGAGTAAGCGATGTGATGTCCAAGCGGCTTTTTGCTTGCAAAGCATTCAGTGGCCATTTCATGTCTTTTCAATCACATGCTTTGACTTTGGAAACAAAACGAAATAACATTTTTCCTCCAATTGAAAAAGAAAAATACTTAATCTTTCCTCCTCTTAATTGCTTTCGGCTCAACATTTAGCAGGTACACGTGACTAGTAATGAAAGCTGCTCTGCTCATAGCATGGAGGGGGCGTGACATTTTGTAATGAAAAGCTCAAAACCAAGTCCAAGTGGCCTGGGGG
>NW_006286005.1:200069-203049 GCF_000327345.1 Myotis davidii
ATGTGATGTATCACGTTTATTGATTTGCGGATATTGTACCATCCTTGCATCCCTGGGATAAATCCTACTTGGTCATGGTGTAAGATCTTTCTGATGTACCGCTGGATCCGATTTGCTAAGATTTTGTTGAGGATTTTGGCATCTATGTTCATGAGGGATATTGGCCTTTAATTCTCTTTCATTGTGTTGTCTTTACCCGGTTTTGGTATTAGGGTGATGCTGACTTCATAATGGGTAATACTTTAAACAATAAAGAATTTAATTTTAAAAAGAGAGAAGGAAATAAATGAAACAGTAGTAGAGAGGAAATATGATTAGAATAATTATTGTTTTGTGTTTAAGATGAGATAAATAATAAGCATTTACTAGCTGATAGAATGATCTAGTGGAGAGGGAAACACCTATAATGCAGGAGAAAATTTGCAGGATAAACAAGAGCAGACAATTGAATGCATAAGTGGATGGGTTGGCCTTAAATAGTGAAATTTAATCATTAAAACACTAGAGGCCCAATGCACAAAATACATGCAAGAGTAGGCCTTCCTTCCCCTGGCTGCTGGCACTGGCTTCCCTCTGGCACTGAGAACCTGATTCCTCACAGCCCTGCTTTATCTGGAAGCTCATCCGGAAGGATGTCTGGTCTATTTAGCATATTATGCTTTTATTATTATAGATTAGGGGAGGCCAAGCATGTGAATAGGTGAATCAACTTGCTGTCTTCTAGAAGTTGGCTTCTGTTCACTTAAGTTTTCTCAATTGGTAGTATTAAAAGTTAAGAGGGAAAAGAGATGCTTAGAAGAATCAAGAGTATCTAAGAGAATAAAAAATGAATGAACTCTATAGGTGTATTATGATTGTCAAGAGGCAATAGGAGGCCTGTTAATATTAATAGGCATGAAATTAAAATGAGACCAACTAATATGGTTACACATTTTTCCTGAACCAAAGTGAGGTCCCAAAATACAGATTCAGAGTAGGCAAACTGGTGGAGCACTACCAAATAAGCATCGCACATGAGAGAGAGCCAAGTGATCTGATGATGTAAGCAAAGAATTGTTTATAATCCCCATAGTTTATTAGAATTGGGAGTAGAAATTATCTGGGTAAAGTGGGAACAGATGGCATGAGGTAAATGAGAGACAGTAAAAATGAAATAGGATTAATAGACTGTAGATTCTTGAAGGATTTATGAATTATAGGTATTCGGAGACTAGGTATAATGGGTTGGAAATTTAGGAGATAATTTTCAAAGAATAAGATTCTTAAAACAGATTATGATCATTCAAAAGAGGTCAAAACTTAGGGTGTTGGCATTATTACCTACATGAATATTGAAATAAAATTGAAGACAGTGATACAGCTGAGAAAGATAAAATTGTCAATAAATAATGGAGGTCAATAGAAACCCCCAGTAGGAGATTAATGTTTTTGCGGCTTAATAACACAGTATTCATAGTTGGGAATTTATAAGTCATAAAGAACTGTTCAATGTGGGAATGGGAGTAAGGAAGAAGCCTTTATCATTTTTAGGCTCAGTGCTGGGAAGGCTGTGGGGAATAAAAGAGGGGGCTGCAAAGAAAGTTGTATGTTCAACATAGCTCCTGGTCCTTGTATAAATACAAGGAGTAGGTAATATTCAGAGAAAATACTGAAATCATGGAGGATTTTGTTGTTTATGGGTGGTGACTTTTAGAAGGTTCAATGAGGAGGTTTTAGAAATGAGGACTTCTAGGATTTGGGAAGAGGATAAAGGATATAGAGAGCTATATGGAGAATGGAAGGGTTTGGGGATGACCTGGGAGTCTACTTTGGTGGCAAATATAAAAAGGAAAAAAGACATAATGGGATTGGTGTTTCTGGTCTCAAGACCAACAATGATGATAAGGCCATGTGGGAGGAAGGGGCAGACTCTATATTTCTCACCAGCAACAATAACTTTTAAATATCTTTTAAAAAATAAATGCTACTGATAACAAAGAATGAGTGTTCTCACAGCTGGTTTTCAGTTAAAAATTTAACTATAAGACAGTAATGTCAAATTTACTTGTGTGGTTCAAATAATTACACGGAGACAAAGCAGCTATTTCTGTCAGAAAAACTCATACTATTAGAAAACAGTGCGGATAATTTAAAGCAAATCCACAAGTCTACATTAGAGAATTTAGATCAGCATTTTAATAATTGAGGAGGATTTAATGTAAAACAGAGAGCCTTTCTGAAATAAGCAATCAAAATAATTCATTAAAGCTTCAATCACCAGTAGTCTTGGCTGTTGCCCTCCTTGACATGTAAGCAAAACTGGTAAATAATGTTGAAATGACACCTAAGGTAGTTCACCTTCATTGTTGAGGGAAAAAAAGGTGGTTATCACCCTGTATTTTCCACTTCTGCTGTAATTTAACTGGGGTGATGTCTAGGTATTAGAGCTTTAAAAGTTGCCCCAGATGATTCTAGTATGTACCCAAGCCAATGGTTTTGCAGGTAAGGAAGAGGAGAAAATGGGTTCAAGCTAGATTTTAAAGACAAAATATAGTGATTATTTGGATACTAGAGGCCCGGTGCACAAAAATTTGTGCACTCGGGGGGGGGGGGAGGGTCCGTCAGCCTGGCCTGTGCCCTCTCAAAGTCTGGGACCCCTCGGAAGATAACGAACTGCTGGCTTAGGCCTACTCCCGAGTGGCAGATGGCAGGCCCAATCCCTAGGTACAGCCCCAGGTCAGGCTCAGAGCAGGGCCGATTGGGGAGTTGGGGCGCCACCCCCTGTCATGCACAGAGCAGGGCGATCCAGAGGTTGTGATGCCACCCTCAGTTACGCTCAGGGTAGGGCCGATTGGGGGGTTGGGGCACCATCCCCTGTCACACTCAAGGCAGGGTCCGGAAGTTGCAGCACCACTCCCTGTCATGCACAGAGCAGAGCAGATCTGGAGGTTGCAATGCCACCCTCAGTCACGCTCAGGGTAGGGCTGATTGGGGGGTTGCG
>NW_006286005.1:203080-204437 GCF_000327345.1 Myotis davidii
GTTAGGGCACCTTGCCCTGTCAGGAACAGAGCAGGGCGGATAGGGAGGTTGTGGCCCCGCCCTCTGTCACACACAGAGCTGCAGGGTGATCAGGGGGTTTGGGCGCTGCCCCCTGTTACGCTGATGCCAGTGCCGGGAGGCCTCGTGGCTCCGCTGATCCTGGTGCTTGGAGGCATATTACTCTTTTACTATATAGGGTAGAGGCCTGGTGCACGGGTGGGGGCCAGCTGGTTTGCCCTGAAGGGTGTCCTGGATCAGGGTTGGGGTCCCCACTGGGGTCCCTGGCCAGCCTGGGTGAGGAGCTGAGGCCTGTTTTCAGGCTGGGAGTGACTTGGCACCAGCTCTTAGGCCTCCGCTGCTGAAAGTAGGTTTCTGGCCTTTGCTTACAATGTTGCGATCCTGCTGGCTGAAGTCCGGCGGTATTTTTTACATAGTTGCTTAGAGTTGCAGCTCAGAGGCCTGCAAGGCAGGTGGGGAACGTTGGTTTCCTCCGTCACTGAAGCAAGCAAGCCTCATGTTAGTTTCAAGCTGCCTAGCTGCCGGTCGCCATCTTGGCTGGCAGTTAATTTGCATATCGCCCTGATTAGCCAATAGGAAGGGTAGCAGTCATACGCCAATTACCATGTTTCTCTTTTATTAGATAGGATGGGGACAAGAATTATTTTAGCATGAAGAATGATCTCAACTTTCCTTCTTGGTTTCTGAGTTTATACAGGCACTGTATGCTCTGTTAGATAAAACAGCTGAAAGAAAAAGTTTAAATTTGGTGAAGATGAAAATAGAGTTATTTATTTGAAGTATTTTAAAATTCTCAGACCCTTTCCTTCACACAACAGACCCATGAGTTACATAGGATAAGTAAGTTTACATAATAATACTTTAAGAATTAATTAAAAATTAATAACCTTTATTTTTAGAGCAATTTTAGGCTCATAGCAAAGTTGAATAAAAATATAGAGGTTTTCTTGTTGTTTTGTTGATGGTTTCCTTTGCTGTGCAAAAGCTTTTTATTTTGATGTAGTCCCATTTGTTTATTTTCTCTTTAGTTTCCATTGCCCTAGGAGCAGTATCAGTGAAGAAATTACTTAGGCATATGTCTGAGATTTTGCTGCCTGTGGATTCCTCTAGTGTTTTTATGGTTTCCCATCTTATGTTTAAGTCCTTTATCAATTTTGAGTTTATTTTTGTGTATGGTGTAAGTTGGTGGCCTAGTTTTATTTTTTTGCCTGTATCTGTCCAATTTCCCCAATAGCATTTATTGAAGAGACTATCTTGACTCCATTGTATGTTCTTGCTTCCTTTGTCAAATATTAATTGAGCATATTGGTTTGGGTCGATTTCTGGGCTATCTATTCTA
>NW_006286005.1:205364-210470 GCF_000327345.1 Myotis davidii
AGGCCGTCAAACCTCAGAGTGAAGGTAGGGGAGGGTGGGGGTAAGAGGGAGAGATCAACCAAAGGACTTGTATGCATGCATATAAACCTAACCAATGGACACAGACAACAGGGGGATGAGGGCATGAGTGGGGGGGGGGGAAGACGAGTAATGTGGGGATAAGGACACATATGTAATAACTTAATCAATAAAAAAGTAAGCAAGTAGAAAAAATACAGAGTTTCCCATATATTCCTGTCCCACACATGTATGGTTTTCCCTACTATCACCATCCCCCACCAGATTGGTATATTTGTTACAATGAAGCTACATTGATGTATAAGTATCACCCCAAGACCATAGTTTACCCTGGGGTAAACCATATATTCTGTGGGTTTGGACAAATGTATAGTGACATGTATCCACCATTTTATTATCATTCTGAATAGTTTTACTCCCCTTAAAAACCCCTGTGCTTTGCCTATTCACCCCTCTCTCTCTCCTAACCAACCACTTATCTTTTTACTAGGCACCCGATATACGGAATTCGCTGTGACTTGCCTCAGCTTTCACATCCCTGGCTTCATCCAGAAGGTCGTCTGGAAGGACGTCTGGAAGTTCGTTCGGCTGTCCAGTCTAATTAGCATACGATGCTTTTATTATTATAGATTATTATAGATGGTCTCCATTGTTTTGGCTTTTCACAATATCATATAGTTGCTGTCATATAGTATGTGGTCTTTTCAGATTTGCTTCTTTCACTTAGTAATATGCACTTAAGTTTTTTTTCCAGGTTTTTTTTTCATGGTTTGATAGTTCATTTCTTTTTAATACTGAATAATATTTTATTGTCTGGATATACCAGAATTTATCCATTTCCCTATTAAAGGAGATCTTGGTTGCTTCCAAGTTTTGGCAATTATGAATAAAGTTTCTATAAACATCCACATACAGATTATTGTGTAGACATAAGTTCTCAACTCATTTGGATAAATATTGAGTCGTGTGATTACTGGATTATGGTATAAGAAACTGACAGACTTTCTTTCAAACTGGTTGTAGCATTTTGCATTCCCATGAGCTATGAATGAGAATTCTTTTGCTTCTCATCCTACCCAGCATTTGGTATTGTCAGTGTCCAAGTGGTGTGTAGTGATATCTTATTGTGGTTTTAATTTGCTTTTTCCTGATGCCGTATGATGTTGAATATATTATTTTCTTTTGGCGAGATATCTGTTCAGGACTTTGGCCCATTTTTAAATTTAGGTTGTTTATTTTTTATTATTGAGCTATAAATGTGCTTTATATATTTTGGATAAGAGTCCTTTATCAGATGTGCCTTTTACCTTTCAGAGAACATTTAAAAATATTTATTTATTAAATTGATTGTGGTGACATTGTTCAATATGAACACAGTTTCAGGTGTGGGTTTCTATTTTACAAGGTCTGTATATTGCACTGTGTGCCCTCCACCCAAAGTCAGATCTTCTCCTGTCACCTTATATTAGGATCCTCTTCTCCCCACACCTCCTTCCTCTGGCAATCACCACACAGGTTTATATCCTACGTATGAGTGAAATCATATGGTTCTTAGCTATCTTTGACTGACTTATTTCACATAGCATAATGTTCTCAAGGTCCATCCATGTTGTTGCAAATGGCACTATTTCATCCTTTCTTATGGCTGAGTAATATTCCATTGTGTATATGTACCACATCCAGTCCTTTTTCACAGGCCATTTTGCTTGCTTCCATGTTTTTTGCTTGCTTCCATGTCTTGGCCACCATGAATAATCCTGCAATGAGCAGAGGGGTGCATATATCTTTGTGAATACATGATTTTGAGTTTTTCAGGTATATACCAAGGACTGCTGAGTCATAAGGTAGCTAGATTCTGGTAGTTCTATTCTTAATTTTTAGAGGAATCACCAGACTGCTTTCCACTGTGGTTATATCAGTCTACATTCCCACCAGCAGTGAAAAGGTACCTTTTTTTTTCCTGCAACTTTTCCAACACTTGCTATTGCTTTGCTTATTGATAATGGCCATTCTCACAGGTAAAAGATGGTATCCATTATAGTTTTGAATTGCATTTCCCTAATTGCCAGTAAGGTTAAACATATTTTCATATATCTTTTAGCTGTTTGTATGTCTTCTTGGAAGAGATGTATTTTCAGGTCCTCTGACCACTTTTAGACTGGGTTGTTTGCTTGTTTGGTGTTAAGTTTTATGAGTTCTTTGTATATTTTGGAAAGTAAACCTTTGTTGGAGCTACTGTTTGAAAATATCATTTCTCATCTGGTTTGCTGCCTCTTTGTTTTTAGTCAGTTTCTTTTACTGTGCAGAAGTTTGAAATAGTCCCATTCATTTATTTTTGCCTTTACTTTCCTTGCCTTTGGGGTCAAGTTCATAAAATGTTCTCTATGACCAAGGTCCATAAGTTTGGTGCCTATATTATCTTCTATGGAACTTATTATTTCAGGCCTTATATTTAGGTTTTTAATCCATTTTGAATTAATTTTTGTACATGGAACAAACTATAACCCAGTTTCATTCATTTACATGTGGCTTTCCAGTTTTCCCAGCACCATTTATTGAAGACACTAACTTTACTCCATTGTGTGTTTCTGGCTCATTCTGGCCAAAAATTATATTGTACATATACATGTGGTTTTAGAGCTGGGCTCTCTATTATGTTCTATTGATCTGCGTGTCTGTTTCTCTGCCAATACCATGTTGTTTTGATTATTGTAGCTCTGTAGTATAATTTGAAGTCAGGTAGTATGATACCTCCAGGTTTGTTCTTTTTTCTCAGAACTGCTTTGGCTATTCAGGGTCTTTTGTGGTTCCATACAAATCTGATGATTTCTTGTTCTATTTCTTTAAAAATGACATTGGAACTTTGATGGGGATTTCATTAAATCTGTATATTGCTTTGGGTAATATGTCCATTTTAACTATGTTGATTCTTCCAATCCATGAGCACTGGATATTTTTCCATTTTGTTGCATCTTTTTCAATCTCTTTTAGTAATGCTTTGTAATTTTCAGAATATAGGTCTTTCACGTTCTTTGGTAAGTTTATTCCTAGCTATTTTATTCTTTTGGTTACAATTGAAAATGGTATATTTCTTTTGTTAACATGGCATATTACATTGTTTGATTTGTGTATGTTGAACCATCCTTGTGTCCCTGGAATGATACCCACTTGATCATGATGTATTACTTTTTGGATGTACTGTTGTATTTGATTAGCTAATATTTTGGATAGGACTTTTGCATCTGTATTCATCAGAAATATTGGCCTGTAGTTTTATGATTTGGTGTTACCTTCGCCAGTTTTTGGTATCAGGGTTATATTGGCCTTGTAGAATATGATGGGAAGTATTACCTGTTCAATTTTTGGCAAGATTTTGAAAAGGATATGTTTTAAGTCTTCTTTGAATGTTTGGTAGAATTCACTGGTAAAGCCATCTGGTCCTGGACTTTTGTTTTTTGGCAGGTTTTTGATGGCTGTTTCAATTTTTTCACTGATGATCGGTCTATTTTAGATTATCAAATTCTTCATGATTTAGTATAGGAAGGTTCTATATTTCTAGGAACTTATCAATTTATTCCAGGTTTTTTAATTTGGTGGCATAAAGTCTTTCAAAATATTCTAATATGATCCTTGAATATCTGTGATGTCTGTGGTGACTTCTCCTCTCTTATTTCTGATTTTGTTAATATGGGTCTTTCTCCTTTTTTTCTTATTGAGTCCAGCCAGGGGTTTGCCAATTTTATTAATCTATTCAAAGAACCAGCTCTTTGTTTTATTCACTTTTGTGTAGTCTTTTTGTTCTCTATTTCACTGAATTCTGCTCTAATTTTTTTTTTTCTCCTGCTGAGTTTGGGTTGCTTTTGTTCTTTTTTTTTTAGTACTTTAAGATGTGATGTTAGATTGTTTACTTGGAATTTCTCTTGTTTCTTCAGATAGGCCTATACTGATATAAAACTTCCCTCTTATTACTGCTTTTGCTGCATCCCAGAGTTTTTGATATACTGTATTGTCATTCTTATTTGTCTCTATATATCTTTTGATCTCATCTTTTATTTCTTATTTGACCCAGTCATTTCTTAGTAGTATTTTGTTTAATATCCACATATTTGTGGTTTTCTTTACTTTCTTTTGGCAGCTGATTTCTAATTTTAAGGCATCATGGTCAGAGAATATGCGTGGTATAATTTAAATCATCTTGAATTTGTTGATGCTAGTTCTGTGACCCAAAATATGGTCTGTCCTTAAGAATGTTCCATGTGTGCTAGAGAAGACTGTATAGTCTGATGTTCTGGGATGAAATGTTCTGTAAATGTCAATTATATCCATTTTGTCTAGTGTTTCATTTAAGGCCAATAATTTCTTAATTGATTTTTTGTTTGGTTAATCTGTCTAGAGCTGTCAATGGAATATTAAGGCCTCCAACTATGATTGTGTTTTGATCTGTTTCTCCTTTAGTTCTGTGAGTAGTTGTTTTATATATTTCAATGCTCCCTGGTTGGGTGCATATATATTAAGAAGTGTTATGTTTTCTTGATGTAGTGTTCCCGTTATCACTATTAAGTGTCCATCTTTGTCTCTTCTTATCTTTGTTATTTTGAAAAATACTTTGTTAGATATAAGTATGGCTACATCTGCTGTTTTGTGGATGTTATTTCCTTAGAGAATCATTTTTCATCCTTTTACATTAAATCTAACTTTGTCTTTGCAGATGTCTCTCTTATAGGCAGCATATGGTTGAGTTTTGATTTTTATCCACTCTGATACTCTGTGCCTCTTTATTGGTGAATTCAGACCATTTATAATTAGGGTAATTATTGATATATAAGGATTTTCTGTAGCCATTTTATCTTTTGTTATCTCGTAGGCCTGTGCCTGCATTGTTTCTTTTCCTTCATGCTTCTGTCTGTTGTGTTCCATACATCTTTCTTTTGTTTCCTCTTTCTTTAAGCTATATGTCCTGGTTTAAGGATTTTTGTGTTTAGTTACCATTAGATTTATAAAAATGAAGTTGCATATATACCGTAGTTTTTTTTTTCCTTTTGAATGCATCTTTTCTTTATCTTCCTTTGCCAGTTCAGACCTTTCTCT
>NW_006286005.1:210519-230893 GCF_000327345.1 Myotis davidii
ATACTGTATTGTCATTCTTATTTGTCTCTATATATCTTTTGATCTCATCTTTTATTTCCTATTTGACCCAGTCATTTCTTAGTAGTATTTTGTTTAATATCCACATATTTGTGGTTTTCTTTACTTTCTTTTGGCAGCTGATTTCTAATTTTAAGGCATCATGGTCAGAGAATATGCGTGGTATAATTTAAATCATCTTGAATTTGTTGATGCTAGTTCTGTGACCCAAAATATGGTCTGTCCTTAAGAATGTTCCATGTGTGCTAGAGAAGACTGTATAGTCTGATGTTCTGGGATGAAATGTTCTGTAAATGTCAATTATATCCATTTTGTCTAGTGTTTCATTTAAGGCCAATAATTTCTTAATTGATTTTTTGTTTGGTTAATCTGTCTAGAGCTGTCAATGGAATATTAAGGCCTCCAATATGTTTGGGTTTGATCTGACCCAATTCAGACCATTTACACTTAGGATAATTATTGATGTTATATGTCCTGGTTTAAGGATTTTTGTGTTTAGTTACCATTAGATTTATAAAAATGAAGTTGCATATATACCGTAGTTTTTTTTTCCTTTTGAATGCATCTAATCTTTATCTTCCTTTGCCAGTTCAGACCTTTCCCCCTCCCCCTTGAATGGTTATCTTGTCAAAACCTATCCCTGTTTATGCTGTACATTTTTGGTGATCTTACAGTGTTGTGATCTTATGATCTATCTTTGTTTCAGGCAAAATAACTCCCTTAACTATTTCCTGCAATGGAGGTTTTCTGGTGATTAAATCCCCCACGTCTGTATGTCTGGGAACATCTTTATTTCTACTTCAATTTAAAGGATAATTTTGCTGGATATATTATTCATGGCTGGTAATTTCTCTTTTTCAGACATTTTAATATTTAATTGATAAACCACTTTCTTCTGGTTTGTAGAGTTTCTGCTGAGAAGTCAGATGAAATTCTGTTGGGGTTTCCTTTGTAGATCACTTCCTTCTTTTCCCTGGCTGATTTAAGAGTTTTTCTTTGTCATTAATTCTTGATAGTTTGAATAACAAGTGCCTTGGAGAGGGCCTCTTTGGATTGAGGTAACTAGGTGTTCTGTTTGATTCTTGGATTCAAGTATCTAGTTCTTTCCATAGATTTGGGAAGTTCTCATCCACTATTTGTTCTAATAGACTCTCCATTCCGTGCTCCCTCTCTTTCTCCTCCGCAATGCCTAATATTACTTTTTATGAAGGAGTCAGATAGGTCTTATAGAGTTCTTTCATTTTTCTTTACTCTCAGATCTCTCTCTTCTTCCCTCTGCATCATTTATAGATTCCTATTTTTGATATGTTTTCACTATCTGGTTGATTCTGTTTTCTATGGTCAGTAGTTCACTCTTACTCTCCTTAATTACATGCTTCATTTTCAGTATTTCTGATTGGTTATATTTTAAAGTTTCAATTTCCTTAGTAAAATACGTCTTTTGTTCATTGATTTGTTTTCTGATTGCATTGAATGACCTGTTAGCATTTTCTCACATCTGGTTGAGTATTTTCAGAACTGTAATCTTGAAATCTCTGTCATTTATTTCCATATGTTCCTGCCTGCTTCTGGGGAATTTTCATTTTCTTTCTGGTCATCATTGTTACTGTGGTTCTTCATGGTATTTGCTGTCCTCCTTTGCTTTTACAGTTATTTCTGAAGAGGTCTTTCTACTACTTTTCAGTAGATGGTGCTGAATTGCTAGATTTTTACTTCTGTGGTCTTCCAGTCTTGAACCTCTGTGGCATCTGTAAGACAATACAGCATTGCTGCTTAGAGTGGGTTGTTTTTTTTTTTTTTGCCCTCACCATAATGGAGACCCCTTAATTCCATGGGGTACCACCCCAAGCACCCATCCTGAGGATTAGTCACAGAGGGAAACAGTGATTCTACTGCAACAGCTCTTGGTTTACAGATAATATACTCTTGGACCTGACTTCAAGAGCAACAGGAAGCTAGTTTTGGGAGTCCAAGCAGTAGCATGGCTCTGTGGTTCTGTTTCTTTGTCTGAAGCACCACCACCTGACTGGACAAAGGAAAACCCCATGGCCAAACCCTGTGCTCTGTCAGGCATCTGCCGACTCACTGTTCACTCTTTCTCTGCTTGTTGCTCACTCTGTTGGGCTGCTCCTCCCCCGCCCCAGCTCGCTGTTCCTCCAGCAGAGGGAGGTGCCTACTACCTGGCTTTCTCCCCTCTCCTTGCTGAGCCATGAGCTCCTAGCTACAGGGCTGCATCTGTGGGCTGTCTGCACTTTTCTTCCTTCTTGTCTCCTGGTTTATTCCGGTTGCCCACCTTTAGTTGCTTCAGTGCATGGGTCTCCAAGAATAATCTAAGTGACAGTTAGTGCTCCTCCTCCTCCTCATTTTTTTCTCTTCTAGCATATATACCTATACCTGCACAGTTCCCCTAGAGGATAATTCAGTTAAATTCCATACATTATTAATGATAATCAGTATGTAAACATGATAAATAAACTGAATATTGTTAAAATATTTGACTATTATTAATAGAAATATTTTAGTATTATTAATAGAAATATAAGCAAGTAAGTAACCTTAATAAAATGTGGCATCACCATCTTGTTTGTTAACATTGTTTTTCAATCAGAGAATGAGAGAGATAGAGCATAATACATTCATACTGCTGAAGAGAATGTCATAAAGTTTGTCATAAAGTTGTGGCCTTAAGTGCTCTATCATTTGGGTGTAGTAAAGTGAAGAAATCAAATAGTGTTGCTTTGTAACTTCCTAAAAAAGTAAAAAGGTATTCCAGGGGAAAAAAAAAGTGACAGGCATTTTGGTAAGTCAGCATTATTTCCTTAATTTATGTAAGCACTTTTCTAAGTTCCATGTGAAGAAAGGGAAGTTTTAGCCTGGATCTAGCTGCTCATGATGGTGAAAAGTCTATGAAAACATGGCACTTACCAGATAGCTGTAAACTATTCCATTGCAGAAAATGAACTTATTATGAATCAAGGAACAGTTTAGAAACAATGCAATCCAGAGAGTACAGTGCAACTACTGTAAAAACTTATATCACTTTTTATTTATGTTTGGAATTTATTGTAGAAATTATGAAAACCATAAGAAGAATTTTAATTTAAATAGTGGTTTGTAAACTGTGTTCCACAGGGCTTTAAGAGGTAACTCAAAGTCAACTTGCACAGAAATAAAAGAGTTCATTAGAGTGATCCTATACTTCTCATCCCTTTTTATTAACCAGAATACACTCTGATTACAGTAGTGTTACCTACATGCTGTGTTGTGTCCTACACTTAAAAAAAGGTTTGGGAACTAAAAAGAAGACCATTAATTTAAAGAATTATGGTGTTCTCTGCTTGAATTTTTTTCACCTAATGACCTTTTAAATTAGTTGCTTATAATCATTATTAATCATCCTAAAATGAAATCTCAACATTAGTAAAGCAAATAAGTTGGAGTTACCAATTTAACCACAGACAATGTCTTTATTCTTCCACTGTTTAAAAGTAGATTCCATAAAATGTACATATACTTGTATAGTTGGAAAATTGTTGTTTTTTTTCAAAAGCTGTTTCTTAACATTTCAAGTAGGGGTGGTAAAATTTTGAATTAGCCAGTTTTAATGTCATTGAACTTTCATTATAACACATACTTACTACCCTATTTGTATGAGCTTCCTTGCTATAAGAATTTTCACTTAGATATCTTGTCAATAAACATTAGACTTAGCACCCTGTTAAAATATATTGAGCTATTAAAATATTTTTTAGAGTTTGTTATTATAAGAGAGTAATTTTTTCAGCTTCAGCAAATGGCAAGTCATTATGATCTGTCTGGATTAGGTATATAAGGAGCATGTCTTGGATTTTAAAAAAACATTTTTCTTTTCTTGTGACTGAACATTTTCTTTTACATAAAAAGAGCAATGATTAAAGCATTTGTTCATTTAAGGGTAATCAGTTTTTATTTTTTAGAATGGGAAGTACACTTTGCTAATGATGAGAAGTCTTGAGTCTATGATCAGGATCAATATTTTCTTTGTGTAAAGCTAAAAATAAAATTGAAGGTGTAAGTTATATGACCATAGGGTGTTCACAAAAGAAGAGTAAAGTCAACTGAGTGATTTTAAGAAATATTTCATTCAAGATGGGGTCGATTCAAGAGTTATATACATTATACTAAAGAACATACTTATTTAGTTACTAGAATATTCATGACAACCATTTCCTCTTAGACAAACCTGGTTAGCATGGACTCATTTTTAATATATAGCTATTCTTTTTTTAATTCTCAATTCAGGTCACAGCTTTTCTGTTTCAAAATAGAGAGATCACCACACACACATTACAAAAGAGATAAGTGGCTTATAGTTTTTCAGGAAACTTAGATGTGAGTGATCTCTTTGATTGAATTGTGTGCAATGTCTTGTATCTTTGGATAAATTACTAATGTGTATTAATATAGTTGGATTATCTTTATAATTTATAATAGTTTTGCTCCTATTTACCACAAACAATTTATGGTAGCTATATAAAGGCATGTAACATTGTCTTCCAGGCATTAATGATTAGATTGGATTGGATATATGACACAATGATGCCAATTAGATTCTCTTTTTTGGGAGATATTAGAGTTGGTTAAGAGAGTGCAAGTGACTTATAGACAACATTTAACACATAAAATCAGGGGCTGTGATATGATCATAATGTTCTATATGGATAAAGAATCAGAAAGAAGAGTAATGAAGATATATAAAGAAAAGCATCATTGATAGAAAAAAAACCTCTTAATAGTTTACATTTCTCAGTTCTAGTCAATATCTGATGTCCATCTGCAATCTTGTTTAGGTTTCATAGCATTTCTCCTCTCCTCCATTTCGTCACTGTGTTCTTTTCTTTTTCTGTTTAAGCAAGCTTGAGTTTTTTGTCACTTGAATGTAAGATGTCTCACTAAATAATAATAGAATCCATTAATGAGGACAATCAATATGAGGATACATGTAAGTAACATGGTAAATGCTCAATATATTTAATTAAACCTGTTATTGAAATGTTATGATCTTTATAACTTTGTTTCAGACAGTAACCTTTATCTGACTTTGTCTTCAAACTCCAGGAATACTTTAGCCACTCAAGTACTTTCTACAATGATATTTAAGGCGCACTTCAAATCTAAGATTACATGAAATCATTTGCTTTATTCATAGGGCCAAATATTGAGGCATTATCTTCAAATAAATAAAGTAATAACTTATAGTTACATCTAATGAGTTAGTATTGAATTTGTGCAGGCAAATCAAAGACCTCCTCTTATGCAGTAGAAATGCTGATCTTAACTGTTATGTTAGCTTGCCATTGATATCTTAATCTTATTGACAAAAACATAAAAGTGCAAAGCATTATGTCAGTTCTGTGTTGAATGTGAAAAATCTGAGAGAAGTAGACACTGTTGACTAGAAATCATGTTTATTTTTTGTTTTATTTCTGCAAATGGCTACTTACACATCTGTAATTTGTATAAAACCTTGTTTATTTCTTGATTTATATCTTTCTGAACAATCACTCCTAGGAAATGTCAGTGTTTTGTGTTTTTTTTTTTTTTTTTTGTGTGTGTGTGTGTGTGTGTGTGTGTGTGTTTGTTTCCCTGGCTGGTGTGTGTGCAGCATATCTATTTTGTTTTTTATTGCTTTGAAGTCATACAAAGTGGGAATATAGGTTTGGACCTTTTTGATCAATTTCTTCAGATGCTAGTCCCTTTAATTACAGTATTGATTGCAGCAAGTTTAATGGTACCCGTGACTTCATATGACACCCCATGTCAGCCTTCAGAGGAAACAAATGCTTTGGAAGTGAATGGTTCATCACTATTTATTTCATGACCCTTTGAAAGTTTACATGTATCATCAATAGTGACATGACAAAGATTCAGATTTCCTTGGCATAACTTCTGAAAGTTAAGACAATTGTCTGAATCTTTATAGTATTGATATCTCTGCATGCTCATTTCCCTTGAGAGTGTTAGTATTTCTTGAGTTCAGCAAGGTCAGATAAAAGCATTTCTTCCCTCCTGTTATCCTTGATTGGCCTTTTTGTTATAAATAACAAGAGAAAAAATTGTAATTAAGGAGCTTATAATTTAGTTTGTAATTCTAGGAGCTTATAATTTAGTAAGAGAAATAAGCCATGGATATAAGTAGTGGCAACCCAAGATGGCCTATTTAGTGACATATATGACACTGAGGCAGTAGGGAAGAGTTATTTTGGAAGGTAAACATGTAAGGCTGCTAGACCTGTCTCAATCACTTTGCTTCCTTGCTGGTGACTTTGGACAATAAATATAATTTATGTACCCTCAGTTTTTTCATCTGGAAAATTGGAATGATAATTATATTTATTTCATTAGGCTGATTGTTAGGAGAAAATGAGATAGTACATATCTCTAGATAATCATAGCACTCAAAATGTAAATAAAGCATAATGACTTCAATAGAGGAAGGAGAAGTTATTTTTAGCTAATATGCTCAGGGAAGAAGTCAAGAAAGAGAGAAAAAATAATTGTAGAATGTGTAGGATTTCAAAGACTGAGATGGTGGGAAGCCCTCCTTAAGTGATGGATATTAAGGTATGGAAATGTTGTACATAATCACAGAAAACTGAATATCTAGTTTGAGAAATATCTAATGCTTATTTGTGTCAACTTACTTCTTAAACTTTTCACCAAAAGCTTCCAAAAGGCACAGGGAAATATCTGACCCTATGGAAAGAAACACCACCACCATCATCATAGCTACTATTTCCAAAAGAATGATAAACATTTTTCAAGTTCTTGGAATCACCTGGGCTCGGTGCTTTATATTCACTATCTCAGCTGACTGCCAAAATAAGTCATGGAGGTTATTCTGTGAATGTCATGATATGATAAAAGGAAAGTGAGACACATCATTAATGAGTCAGTACGTATTGAGCTGAGACTTTTAGGGCCTGTGATTTTAGGGCCCACTTTCTAAACTACTCTGTATCCTGCTGCTGAGAATTTGATCCTGGTTTTCCAATTTTGGGGAAGTTTCCTATTTTATTATTAAGTTATTAAAATATTGAACCTAATGCAATTGAA
Organism: Myotis davidii; assembly: GCF_000327345.1. Classification (NCBI taxonomy): domain Eukaryota; kingdom Metazoa; phylum Chordata; class Mammalia; order Chiroptera; family Vespertilionidae; genus Myotis; species Myotis davidii. The sequence goes on from NW_006286005.1 coordinate 217,633, forward strand.
TTATATATATAAACTAGAAGCCCATTGCACGAAGATTAGCGCAATAGGCCTTCCTTCCCCTGGCTGCTGGCACTGGTTTTCCTCTGGCACCCAGGACCTAAGCCACTTCAGTCTTGAGTCTTCAGTTTTCAGTCTTCAGTCTTCAGTCTTCACTCCGGCAGGAGCCTTCAGTCTTCACTCTGTGCCTGCATATGCAAATTAACCACCATCTTTGTTGGGCTTTGCATAGTCGTTCTGATTGGCTGGTGGGCATAGCGGAGTGACACCAATTTGCATGTTTCTCTTTTATTAGTGTAAATATTATGTAGAAATCTATACTAATAATAGAGAAATATGCAAATTGCCTCGGATGCTGTCACATAATGATCAATCAGGATGGGGGAGGGGCCATGTGGGAGAGCTCCCAGCACACCTGCACCGGGGGCCTCAGCACATCTGCTCACAAAGAGGAAGGGAGAGCAGAAAGACAGTTAGGAGGATCAGGCCAGGAGGGGAGAGCAGATAGGCAGTTAGGATTATCAGGCCAAGAGGGTAAAACAGTTAGGGGTATCAGACAGGCAGGCAGGTGAGCACTTAGGAGCCAGTGGTTTCAGATTGCAGGAGAAATCCCAGATTAGAGAGGATGCAGGCTGGGCTGAGGGATCTCCTCCCTCCTCCCCCCCCCCCGTGCACAAAGTTTGTGCTCTGGGCCTCTAGTATTATATAAGCATATATATTATTTCTATATAGGTATATATGTTTGTTTCCTATAACATTTTAAAATATTTTTTGTGTAAATGTTTTTTTTCTATCTATTTTGTAGGCTAATAATATAACAAGAATGCTCATTTCAGAAGATCTTATATTTTTAAAGTGTCTCCTTTTAAGGATATTAAGATGTAACCTTGAAAGAGCTTGAGGCAATTCTTAATTTGCTTGTTGATGTTGCTTTTTCTATGTAATTATTGGTCAAGATTTTTGCTGCTTTGTTTGGGAAAATAAATTTAAAAATCTGATGTTCTTTCCTCAAATTTGCATGATTAATTTTAAAATTTTCTATAATATTAAAAACAAAGGCCTGGGGCACAAAATTCATGCATGGGGGTGGTACCCTCAGCCCAGCCTGTAGCCTCTCCAATCCAGGACCCCTCAGGGGATGCCCAACTGCTGGTTTAGGCCCGATCCCAGGGACATGCATCTCACAATCCTGGACTGCTGGATCCTAATCATTAACCTGCCTGCTTGCCTGCCAGCCTGCCTGGTCGTCCCTAACTGCCCCTTTCCTGGCAGCCTGGTTACCCCCAACTGCCCCTCTGCTGGCCTGGTTGCCCTCAACTGCCCCCTGATGGCCTGGTTGCATAGTAGGCTTATATATATATATATAGATAGACATTTAGAAATATTTCTGGAAGTTTAACTTCTGTTTTTAAAAGTTTAGCTTCAACGAGGTAGAACCAATATATAAAATTTAGTTAATTAACATATCCATCACCTCACATATTTATTTTTCTTTGTTGCTGTTGTTAACAATATTTAAGTTGCACCTTCAGCTAATTTCAGTTATACAACACACTGTTATTAACTATAGTCACCATAAATATTGATCTTTTATCCCCCTGGTTAAATTTATTTCTAGGTATTTTATTATTTTTGATGCAATTGTAATTGGGATTGTTTTCTTAATTTCTTTTTTTCTGGTAGTGTGTTAGTAGTGCACAGAAACACAGCTGATTCTGGTTTTGTATCCTGCAACTTTACTGAATTTGTTTATTAGTTCTAACATTTTTGTGTGTGAAGTCTTTAGGATTTTCTTTATTTGAGATCGTATCACTTACAAATAAACAATTTTACTTGTTCCTTTCTGATTTGGATGTCTCATTTATTTGTCTTGCCTAATTGTGTTGACTAAAATTTCTATTATTATGGTGAATAAAAGTGGTGAGAGTAGCCGAAACCGGTTTGGCTCAGTGGATAGAGCGTCGGCCTGCGGACTGAAGGGTCCCAGGTTCGATTCCGGTCAGGGGCATGTACCTGGGTTGCGGGCACATCCCCAGTAGGAGATGTGCAGGAGGCAGCTGATCGATGTTTCTCTCATCATCGATGTTTCTAACTCTCTATCTCTCTCCCTTCCTCTCTGTAAAAAATCAATAAAATATATATTTTTAAAAAAAGTGGTGAGAGTAGGCATTCTTGTCTTGTACCTGATTTCAGAGGAAAAGCTTGCAGCTTTTCACCATTGAGTATGATGTTATTTAGCTGTGGGTTTGTGATATATAGCCTTTATTTTGTTGGTGTACATTTCCTTTATAATTAATTTGTGGGGAACTTATTATAAAATAATGTTGAAAATTGTCAGATGCTTTTTTTGCATCTATTGAGATGATCATATGACAGTTTACTTTTTATTTCATTAACGTAGTGCATCACATTGATTAATTTTTGGAGTTGAAACATTTTTGCATCCTTGGCATAAAGCCACTTGATCATGATATCTGATCTTTTTAATATATTATTAAATTCTGTTTGCTGATATTTTGTTGATGATGTTTTTGCATATATGTTTATCAATGAAAAGGGCCTATAACTTTTTTTCTTGTAGTGTCCTTATCTGGTTTTGGAAACAGGTTAATGCTGGCCTTATAAAATGAGTTTGAGAGTATTTTCTCCCCTCCTGTGTTTTCTTTTGAATAGTTTGAAAGGATTGGTATCTGTTCTTTAAATATTTGGTAGAATTCACTGGTGAAGCTATATGGTCCTGGAATTTTCTTTGTTGGGAGGATTTCAATAACTGCTTCTATCTCAGATTTAATTGATCTGGTCAGATTTTTCTACTTCTTCATGATTTAGTCTTGGTAGGTGGTATGTTTGTAAGAACTGACTCATTTTGTCAAGGTCCAATTTATTGGCATGTATTTGTCCATACTAATCTCTTCTTATCCTTTGTATTTTCATGGTATCAGTTATAACACCTCCACTTTTATTTCTAAATTTATTTAGTTTCTCTCTTTTTTTTCTTATTAAGTGTAATTAAAAGGTTTTTATTACCTATCTTTTCAAAAACCAGCTCTTATTTCATTAATTTTTCTATTCTATTTTCAGTCTTAATTTATTTCCACTCTAATTTTTTTTAATATTTTCTACATTTTACCAACTTTGGGCTTAGTCTATTATTTTTTTCCTAGATCCTTGATGTATCAAGTTAAGTTGCTTAGTTGAGATCTTTATTAATTTTTAATCCTCTCCAGAGGATATGTTTTGTTACCCATTCAGCTATGCTATATCATTTTTTTTTTTTTTTTGGAGAATTTAATGTCACTGCAAAAGTTTGCTTTCTGTAAGAGCCTCTGGCATAATCAGGAGGATGGGGCCTCTGCATCTCCTGTGAGGGGGAAGATGGTGGGGTGCCCCCCATCCCCCAGCCAATCTTTTGCTTCTGTCCTGGAATTTGTCCCTGGCCTCAGCAGGCCAGAGCCCCTAGTAGGCAGGTTGGGTTTCAGGAGCCCAGATGTTGTGTCTCCCTTAAACCAAGAGGATGTTTCTATCAGCTCTCCCTTGAGGGGGAAGCACCAGTCAGGTTCCTGGGAAAGTGGAGGGAATGGCTCTGCTCCAAAGCCAGTCATTGACTGTGGGAAACTGATATAGGGTTAAGCCTCGGACTGACCTGTTGGCAAAGTCACAAACAAGTCCCAGCTTAGAGGGCACAGTCCTCTTAGCATAATTAGGCTTGACCTTATAACACTTCCTAGATCTTATCTGGGAAACTAAGGGACTGAAGGAAGTGCAGGAAGTATAACCATGGTGTAAACAAGTGAAACTCACAAGAACTGTGTAACTATGGTAACCACTACCTTTTTTACCTCTCACTATAAAAAGCTTGGTGAGGCTTGAGCACAGTGGAAGTCCTTCCTCTTGAGTTGGACTTGCCGCCTGGTCCCCCAATATTCCCAAATTATCTCGTGTCTTTTCTTTTTCATTTGTTGTGCGGCTCCTCTTCCAGACCCGGACCCTGAACCACGCAGGACGTGGAGGGAAACACTTACGACAATTTACATCTCCTGAGAGTGCTCAGATTTCAATGCTCTAGCCTACGTCTCTGTCTCCTCAGCAGGCCTTAAAATGCAGGGTGGGGTGAGTGGGATTCCAGAGAGTGTGGTAATTGTTTGTCCCTAGGCTGATGCTGCTAGAAGGGGATTGCTCCTCTCAAGAAAAATGACTACTGGAGGTATCAGAGGATGATCCAGCACAAGAATCCTGACAGCCCCTCTCTCATGTCTCTCCTGAAAGACACTCACTTTAGACTCCTCAGGCAACTCCAGTTCCCACTGACCTCCCTCCACTGCAACCCAGTGTCAATGCTGAAAATGAAAATTTTGTGTGTTGGCCCTTTAAAAGGGTAGCTTTTTCTACAGTGGTCTCTTTCTTTCCAGCAGCTTTTCACAGATGGATGTTACCTGGGCACCTACCTGTTCCTGGCCTGGTGCTCAAGGCTGGGGAGCCTGGTCTGGGGGTCTAGCCTTCATGCTTCTCAGGGGGAACTCCTGCAGCTTAGAAATTCCTTTTTAACCTCAGCCAGCCATCTGTGGGAGTGGGGCTAACTCCTTTCACATCTTCACCTTTCCTACCAGTCCCCAGGTGTCTTCTTCTGCCAGTCTTGGTTAAAGGTCTTCTCTTCAAATAGTTTTTTATTGGTGATTCAATGTGATTGTTCCCCAATTTAGTTGTAATTTCCAGTTTGATTCTGGGAGAAATTGCAAGCAAGATCCACCTATTTTGCCACCATCTTGAACAACTTTCTCTAAGAATTAGTTTTTTAAGAATTAATTCACTGAACTCTGCTCACCTTCCTGCACCTGGAGGGACTCTGCGACCTGCCCAGACTGTTCCTGCTGCCACTGCCACTGTCCTTCATGGCTCTGTGGTTCTTACTGTCATAGCTGAAACTTTTCCTAAGTGCTTTGTTCTGGGGTCATGTGAGGATATAACCCGATTTCCCCTCTCAGTCTGTTAAAGAGTGTCTGCCTGGCCAGTGGCCTAAAGGAGCAGAGCAGCTCATACCTGGGTATCAAGCCTGTACCCTCTTCAATCTGGGACCTCTCGGAGGATGTCTGACTGCCGTTTTAGGCCCAATCCTGGAGATTGGGACTAAACCAGCAGTTGGACATCCCTCTCACAATCCTGGACCGCTGACTCCTAATCACTCACCTGCCTGCCTGCCTGGTTGCTTCTAACTGCCCCTGCCCTCCCACCGCTGACCTGATCGCCCCTCACTGCCTCTGTGTGTTGACCTGATCACCTCTAACTGCCCCCCTTGACGGTCTGGTTGCCTCTAACTTCCCCCTGCTGCCAGCCAGGTCGTCCCCAACTGCCCCCTCTTTGCTGACCTGGTTGCCCCCAACTGCCCCTATCTGTTGGCCTGGTTGCCCCTAACTGCCCCCACCCCCTGCCAGCCTGGTCACCTCTTACTGCTCCCCCTGCCGGCCTGGTCACCCCCATATGGCTCCTTCTGCTGGCCTGGTCACCCCCAACTGCCCCCCTGCCAGCTTGGTCACCATTCACGGCCCGCCCTGTCAGCCTGGTCACCCCTCACTGCCGCCCCTGCCAGCCTGGTCGCCCCACACAGCCTTCTGGTCAGTTGTTTGGTCATCCTTCACTATCCACCTGCCGGCCTGGTCACCGCACACAGCCTCATGCTCAGTCATTTGGTCATCCCTTGAACAAGCCTTGCAAGGGAGGGAGGACAGTTGGGGGGGACCAGGCCTGCAGGGGAGGTCAGTTGGGGGCAACCAGTCCTGCAGGGGAGAGCAGTTAGGGGTGATTGGGCCAGCAGCGTAGGGCTATTGGGGGTGACCGGGCTGGCAGGGGAGGGCAGTTGGGGGCAATCAGGCTGGCAGGGGAGCAGTTAGGCATAGATCAGGCTGGCAGAGGAGTGGTTAGAGGGTGATCAGGCTGGCAGGCAGAAGCAGTTAGGGGCAATATGGCAGGCAGGAAGGCGAGCGATTGGGAGCCAGTCGCAGTTGAGGAGAGCAGTTGGGAACCAGAGATTTGTGAGAGGGATGTCCGACTGCCTGTGGGTTTGGGCCTAAACTGGCAGCCGGACATCATTCGAGTGATCCCAGATTGGAAAGGGTTCAGGCTGGGCTGAGAGACACCCCTCCTAGTGCACAAATTTCATGCACTGGGCCTCTAGTTATAAATAAGGCACTGATAACATTACTTTTAAGAATTATTTTTTAAGCTAAATTTATTGGGGTAACATTGGTTAACAATATTAAGTAGGCTTCAAGTGTACATTTTTATAATATATGATCAGTATATTGTATTGTGTGTCCACCAAACAAAGTTAAATATATTTGACCATCTTTACCCTTTACTATCCCCTTACCTCCTTCCCGTTGGAAACCACCATACTGTTGTCTGTGTCTGTGAGTTTTTGTTTATTTTTCTTGTTTGTTCATTTGTTGCTTTCAGTTTTATAAAGTCAGACAGAAAAAGTTAAGAACATTTCTTTTTTAAAAATGTCCTTTTACTTTGGTCTTTGAAAACCAACCAAAAGAGGGCAAAAGTGAACACATTCTCTCTTTAGATATTAAAATATTACCAATCAGATTATGGTCATGTCTAGGAACTCTTAGCCTTCAAGTGTTTATTTAAATTGATAATACACATCTATAATTTGTAAAGTAAAGCTATCATGTGCAACTTATTAATATTCCCATGTTTAAGGGGTATACTTTGCAGCCAACTTTACTTACAGTTGATAAGTAAATGTTATTAATTTATCGTGTATTTTTTTTGGACTTTGTATGAAATCTATCATCTTCCTCTTTGTCCCCATTTATAAATAGAGGGCCATTTTTTCCATAATTAAGAGAAACATTATTATGTTAAAAAAAATCCTAACTTCACCATTCAAGAACATTTTGATGTGTTCCTATGTTTTATTTAAATGGCTAAGGATGAATGTTGGTAGGCAAGCAAAGGGTGGTGATATATTTAGAACTAACTATATACAGGCAAACATATTATTACCTTTTCAGTCAAGGGAACTTCTAGTTAAATATAATTCTGTATTTCATATGGTCCTATGGATCTCTAACTTTTTTGGTTTGATATGTTTGAATCTCCTTATTTTTTATTGAGCATATATTGCATTTTTGTAAGCGATCCTTAAGATCTCTTTAAGATATAAAATTCTATAATTCTATGATGTGTATAAGCTACTACATTTTAGAGTATACAGATTGATTTCCAGTATGCTATAAAATATTTTAAGTCCTCACTTGAGGATGGTTTTATTAATTTTTAGAGAGATGAAGGGGTGTAGGAAGAGAGACATCAGTATGAGAGAAACACCATTATTTTGCCTCCCATACATGCCCTGACTACAGATTGAACCCACAACCTAGGCATGCATCATGTTGAGAATCAAACCCACAACCTTTTTGTGTTTGGGACAACACTCCAGCAAACTGAGCCTCCTGGCCAGGGCATGCTATAAAAATCTCAACATATATTACCCAAAGTCTAGTTACATAATATATCTTAATTGAATCATAATAATTTTTCCTCTAATGGTTTACATATAGGCATATATATAAATGTAATAGTCTAAGTAAATAGTCAATTATACAATTAAAAATACACTCACACACACACACACACACACACACACACACTAATTATAAAAAATGTTTTGGCCTAAAATGTGTGTCCATCTATTATTATTTCAAATATCTTGATAGCTTCTTTTTAGGAAAAAAATACAATACTTTTACAATTCTTTCGAAGTGTGTTTTAAGTCTATTCTTTCAAACATGAAGAACACACAAATCCATCAATTTTATTAGCCAAGGAATTTCCTAATGCTTGAGCTGCCCTGGAAATTAACCTATTGTCAATATGTACACATTACAATTTAACTGAAATTTCTACCTGAGTTAGTTGATTAGTGTTTGCTAAATTAGTCCATCTATTTTATTTGGGTTGGCAGGCACATTTTCCTACACGCCATGTGATCATGTGATTGACAGATTCGGTTGATGAAACTATAAGCAATTACTCCTTAATAACTCTTTATCCTGAGGCATCCTCATTTTCCATCACTGTGCTTATTTTTGGTCACCTATCCTGGCTTCCCAAAATGTTCATGATGTTCACTAGTAATACCAGAAGTTTGGAACCATCTGTGTACATTCCCTTGATTCACAGGAGTACTGATGATTTATACACCTTGTTCTTTAAAAGATTGGATGAAAGAGACTAGAACACCTTATGTTCCAAATCACCATTGATAAAGTAATTCTAGTATTACAGTCCCTGCAACAGAATTTGGTAAGGATAAAGCTCAGTTAGTTGTAGTATAGTACCTGACAAATAACAAGCAATCCACAAATGCATTGATAGATCAATTAGGTCAATCTAGAAAATATTGGTGTTCTCTTGGGAAAGACCTCTTCAATACCATCAATTCTTACGCATTTTCCAACATTGGATAACTGACAAAAAGCCCACAGTCTACAGTAAATATTTATTCTGTAGTAGTAAGGAGGAATACTGCACCAAGTAGCAGGCATCCAATCTCAATTAGGTTTCTGTGCTTGACTTGCCTTATGATTGAGAGTTTGGAACCCTCAGTAGAGAAAGAAAAATGGTTTATGTAATTTCCATTGGCCTTCACTATAGCCACACAGGTTGCCATCTAAATCAACTTGCAGTTGACAGCAGCTGTGACCAGAAGTGAATTGCCTGTATTCAGATCCATGTGTCACGTTATGACAATGAAATTAGGGAACAAAATACACCAGTAATCATAATAGTATTTTGCCTTAAAGTAGAAAACTCACAACCCTCTATTATGTCCCTGAAAGTATTTACAAATGACTTGAATTGGAACAGATTATTCTTTCCACAAAATACAATGAATGCTATTTCATCATGTCTTGTAAGGTTTTACAACCTTCAAAAGAGTTAATGTCCAATGGTTGATTGGTTTTATGCCTTCACTGGCCAACTCATATGTTTTAGGCTTAACAATTTCCAGGGGCAGTTCCTGAAATTTCAGAGCATAAAGTATTTTAATATAGGAAAAGAAAGACAAAGACCAAAAAAGATTTTTGCCAAGGAACATATATAATTTATTTGACCAGAAACATCTAACTGATGTGACATAAAGAAAAATGCTTCATATTAGTGTTTTGTTTCAAGACATATATAATCATAATGTCATTTCTGACTCCCTTTTCCCTGATCCTGACATGTTAGCTATGTTCCAGTCAATAAGTTATCAAAAGGCTGTTTCATTGCCTGGCATTAGCCTCAGAGATACAGACCATCCTCCTATATTTTGAGAGGAACATGAGCTAGGTAGGAGGATATTAATTTGATGGAGGAACACTCACCCAAATTCTTCCAACAAAATGGTCAATGCATCATATCATTACTTGTTGCCTGAAAGAGAGATTTAAAAAATCTCTAAAATGACCTTTTCTTAGACTTCAATAATCTAACTCCTAACAAATTATACTGCTATAAAAGGAGTGGCTAATTATGCTTCTACTAGGTACTATAAAGTGTCCAATTATGGGTCTAATTAGGAGGGAAGGGCGTAAGGTAATGGACCTTTATTTAGAAATGTTGATATTCTCAGGACACCTTCTAAAGTGGTTTCTGTGTTTTGTTTTATGTATTACATTTATTGTACCTTTCTGCAACTTGCTCAGATTTATCTCAATAGGACAAACATCTGTCACATTTTGCATACGGCTTTAATTTGATTGTCCCTGACCCCTTAGGCAAATACAGACAGGTGGAAAACATACTGGCTATTTCACACAACATCTGTAGTCACTTCAACCAGTCTTTTTTATGGCTTATCACAGCTTGGGAGGGCTGCAGAAACCAGACTGCTTCTTTCTCTTTGTAACAGAGAGAACCAGGTGGAATTCTTCCCTCTCTTTGCTCTAGCAACTCTGAACACTTAACATTTACAAATGCGAGCTGAAGAGAACAGCTGCCTGGATGCAAAACTGGTCCTTACCAGTTAGGGGAAAAGAGAAAAAGTTAAAAATGGACAGGGTGTGCCTTCTAATTAAGTCATTATCTTTACTATGTAACTCCAAAGGAGTTTAATAAATGACCATACACACAAATACATGCTCATGCACACACGCACACACACGCACACATACACATTCATACACAAAATGTCTTTAGCAGCAATTTGATGTGATTAATGAGGCTGCTCTGGCACATCTTGAGGATAGCATATTAGTCTCAGTTAATGACTCTTGCACAGCCTACTCAAAGAGCAATATATCCTTATTAAATGTTTCTAGCATACAACTTGGAAAGGGCTTAAAATACCCTATGGTCAATGACCCCATTTCCAATATTGGTGAAGAAACATACACTGAAACAGCCAGGACTGAGCAGAATATGATTACTATAGTAAAATATTAAATTACTATAGCAAAATAGTAATAGCTATTACTGTTTTTATTATTAAGCAAGACAAAAAACAACATACACACAGAAATACAGATGTTCTAAAATGCTCTACATGACAATTCTAGTCCATAATCATTGTTTAAGTCAATAAATCTTTCTTTGTAACTAAGTTTTTACTTTAATTCAAGTCAATTTCCTCTTGGGTAGGCAACAGTGGAAATGGAGAAAAATTGCTCAACTATTCTATTATATACACACTTCATATACTTGGAGGCAGTTGTTAAATCATCCTCCTGTCTTCTTTGCTATAAACTAAAGTTAACTCCTTTATTCATTTTCATTGGAATTAATTCACATCTTTTAAAGTGAGTTTTTATTATTATTTTAATTTTTCCTGGACCTTCTAATATTTTCAGTGTGTAAAAAAGACTACCTCTATCACCTGGAAAATACTTAACTTCTCTAGGGTGCATTTAAAAATGAAGATTCTTGGGAACTCCATCTACACAATTAAAAATCCATGGTTGGTGCCCTGATGAGGTGGCTAAGTCAGTTGGAGCATCATCCTATACATCAAAGGGTTGTGGGCTCAAACCAGTCAGGGCACATACCTAAGTTGAGGTTGAGGGTTCGATCTCAGGTTGGGGTTCCAGTGGGAGGCAACTGATCAATGTTTCTCTCTCTCTCTTTCTACCCTATTACCCATGTCCATGGGCTGTACATATAAGTATATACATTCTTTGGTTTATCTCTTCTCATCCCCCCAACCGCACATTGAGTTATGTCAGTTTTTTCAATACCTCCCTTCTTTGAGGCTTATTTTGTTGGTCAATTCATTTTGTTTATTTTATTCCACAAATAAGTTAGATCATGTGATACTTGTCATTCTCAGTTTGGCTTATTTCACTTAGCATAACATTTTCCAGGTACATCCATGCTGTCCCAAAGGGTAAGAGACCCTTCTTTTTTTACGGCTGCCTAGTATTCCATGGTATAAATGTACCACAGCATTTTTATCCATTCATCTACTGATGGGCACTTGGGCTGTTTCCAAATCATAACTATCTTATATAATAAGAGGTAATATGCAAATTGACTGTCATACCCTCGCATAAGATGGCCACCCCCATGTGGTCACAAGATTTCTGCCCCCATGTGGTCACAAGATTGCTGCCCCCATATCATTACAAGATGGCTGCCACAAGATGGCTGGCATGGAGGGCAGTTGGGGAGACCAGGCCTGCAGGGGAGGGCAATTGGGGGGGAGGACCAGGCCTGCAGAGGAGGGCAGTTGCAGGGTGACCAGGCCGGCAGGGGAGTCATTAGGGGGCAATCAGGCTGACAGGCAGACGCAATTAGGGGCAATCAGGCAGGTGAGCAATTAGGAGCCAGCAGTTCTGAATTGTGAGAGGGATGTCTGACTGCCAGTTTAGGCTCGATCCCTGGGATTGGTCCTAAACTGGCAGTTGGACATCCCCCAGGGGTCCCAGATTGGAGAGGATGCACCAGGCCTCTAGTTTTAAATACTGCTGCTATGTACATAGGGTTGCATATGTTCTTTCTGATGAATGTTTTGGGTTTTTTAGGATATATTCCCAGAAGTGGGATCATTGGGTCAAACAGAAGTTCGATTTTTAGTTTTTTGAGGAAACTCCATACTGTTTTCCATAGAGGCTGCACCAGTCTGCATTCCCACCAGCAGTGAACTAGTGTTCCGTTTTCTCCACCTCCTCGCCAGTACTTGTTGTTTGTTGATTTGTTGATGATAGCCATTCTGACAGGTGTGATATATCTCATTGTGATTTCACTTTGCATTTTTCTGATAATTAGTGACTTTGAAAAATTTTTAATGTCTCTTGGCCATTTCTATGTCCTCTTTGGAGAAATGTCCATTCAGGTCTTCTGCCCGTTTTTTAATTGGATTAGTTGTCCTCTTTTTGTTGAGTTGAATGTGTACTTCATACATTTTGGATATCAACCCCTTATCAGATGTATCATTGACAAATATGTTCTCCCATTCAGTGGTTTTCCTTTTCAATTTGATGGTGGTTTCATTTGCTGTGCAGAAGCATTTTATTTTGATCTAGTGTCATTTGTTTATTTTCTTCTTAGTTTCTTTTACCATAAACATATTGCTGTGTGAGATGTTTGAGATTTTTCTGCCTCTGTTTGCTTCTAAGATTTGTATAGGTTTCATGCCCTAAATGTTTCAGGTTCAGTATTTGAAGTCATTTTGACTTTTTCTTTCACATATAAGTATTGTGACTTCTCTCCTCACCTGATGGCTTATCAGAAGCTATTACTTCCTCCCACCAAAGCCTGACTAAGTGATGTGCACTCCCAGAGTTCTCTGAGAATTTTTCTGTTCTTCCAATAAATTCTCTTCAATTATATCTCTTCAATTATATTTGCATTGGGATATAACTCATTTCCTATTGTTACAAAAAGTATATACAGAAAGATATTGCTACCTACTAATTACCTTTTATTGCCCAAAGCAGAATAATAGTCTAAAAAAGGAATGGGGGTGACAGAAGATGGCGGTGATATAGGCAGACGCGTCCCAGATCGTGTCCCGGAGCAAATGGAGTGAGCAGCTGAAACTAATAGCACCCACCCCGAATTGGTGAAATTGCTCAGCTGGTGAGGCAGTTTGCAGCCGGGAAGGGCAGAACTCCCTTGGAAAGGTAAAAAAAAAACCGGGGATTTGGGCAGGAAAGTTTGCCGGACCTCTGAGCCCAGAGGGTCGGAGGGAGACCGCGTGGCAGACAGCCGCGTCCCTTGGGACAGGCACAGCCCCTGACTGGGGAAAGGCGATCCGCGGGATTCCTGGCGC
>NW_006286005.1:237384-290358 GCF_000327345.1 Myotis davidii
AAAAGTTAAAAAAATAAATAAATAAAACAGAGCTGTTATATCTACACTCTGGAAAAAAAAAAAAACAATAAAAAAGGAATGGGCAATATATTTTACTTCAATTTTCTCCTGTGACTTTTAAAAACTTAAAAAAACTTTTCTGGAAATCTTGCTAAAGGATTTAAAATATAGATAATAACATAAGTTCTTTATTCCTGGTATATCCCACATTACTTGATTTCATAAATTTAGCTAATGGTGATCATCTAATATAAGTAGCCACCCCACAAAATTTTAAAACATACACGCCACAGCACTCCACCCAACCTCGTGCTTCCCCTCACAACTTGGGAGTATTTGTTTAAATCCCATAGGGAGCTGTGACTTTGATGTGATTGAATCAGTTTATATATTTTTTAATACATTGGATTTGTATCTTTGAAGAAGGTGGGGCCTTTTCTCCCCTCCTCCCCCAATTAATAGGCCTTTGCTTCTCCCTACTCTACCTTCCTAAAGACTATTTCCACCAAATTATCAATTATAATTATCAATTATCTTCTTCAAATTTGCTTCTTAATCTGGACTTTATGTACAAGAAATCTTCTTTTTCATTTTGTCTCTCTCTCATTTTTCCTCAAAAATGTAAGTCTCTGTCTCATTTTTCCTCAAACACAGTTGTGTTAATTTTAACACCTGGCCTTTATTTGTGTTGTTCTCTCTGTTGGAATGTCAACAGATATTTATTGAGCAAAATCATTAAGAATATGGCCTTTTGAAGTCAGAAAAAACTAAAGTGAGCTTTCATTCTATCACTTCAGAGCAGTGTGACCTTCACTAATAATTCACTCTAAAATTTAGTTTTTTCATCTATAGCTTAGAATTAATGCTGATTGCTATGTAATATTAAAATATAAACTGAGGCATATTGAAATCTTTGAGTTTATTTCAGCAAAAATTGATCTATATCAGGCAGTATCCAATCTACAGATAAAAAGGAGCTGCACAAAATGAAAGACTGTTGTGTGCAAAAGAGGTCAGAGACAAGGAAGTGATACTAGTCAAAAAAGGAGTTGGTTATTTCAAGGTTACTTTCCTTTGTGGCATGGTAGAAGTCACAGGTAGATTATTTAACTAGTGTTGATCAGGCATTTTAATGGACTGATTTAAGATTCCATTTCTGGGAAAGCTGAAATTGAAATAAAGTCTCAGTTTAGTAATGTGAGGCTTAGCATAAGTGATTCCATTTTAGGCCTGTTTTATTTTATCTATTTATTTTTAACAGTAACCCCTATTAGATTAGAACATTAAATGATATAGCATATTTATTAATTATTTGAAAAATTTCTGGTACAAGTAAGTGATCAACAATTATTAGCTCTTTAATATTATTATTCTACTAGAGGCCCTGTGCATGAAATTCATGCACTGGGGGAGGGGACTGGGGGGGGTGTCCCTCAGACCAGCCTGCACCCTCTCGCAGTCCAGGACCCCTCGGGGGATGTCCGCCTCCTGGCTTAGACCCAAACCCCTCAGTCCTTACCGCCCACCTGTCACAGAGGTGAGAGAGGCTCCCGCCACTCCCACTGCACTTGCCAGCTGTGAGCCTGGCTTCTGGCTGAGCACACTGACCATGAGGGGGCAGCTCCTGCATTGAGTATCTGCCCCCTGGTGGTCAGTGCACATCATAGTGATCAATCGTTCTGCCGGTCATTCTACCATTTTGGTCAATTTGTATATTAGGGTTCTATTATATAGGATATAATAAAAGACTAATATACAAATTGTCCCCTCAAGTGTTTGACCGACTGGGAGTTCGACCACTCACTATGAAGTGCACTGACCAGCAGGGGGTGGCACAGAATGAAGGAAGGCCACAGCCAGCAGCCGGCAGCCAAGGAAGGAAGGCCACAATCAGCCCTGATTGCCAGCCAGGCCTAGGGACCCTACCTGTGCATGAATTTTGTGCACTGGGCCTCTAATTAGTAAATAATAGGTGTTAATTGTGACCAGGTAATGGTAGTAAAGAAAACATGGTTATGTGAAAACCATTATGCTAGATGCAGCAGAAAACACTTCAAAGATGTTGTTCTTTCTTTTGGGGCCTTTTAGAGGTGGGGGTGGGGAGGCGGAATCCAATAGTTATAATACCATCTTTACTATATGTTTCATAATAGATGAGTTTAAACTTGGACATATTGAGAAACCTCCCTAAGAAATGAGGCTGTGAGATAAGAAAATATCAGTTAGTCATGGTAATTGGAGAAAAGGAATAGAGAGAAAGAAGGATGCTCAAGCAGAAGGAGCAGTATGTATGAGAGTCTGGAGTTGAGGCAAATTGGAGAAAAGTTAACAAGTCCTATATCACTGAAGTTTGGCAACCTGGGAAAGTGAAATTGTCAAGAGATTACCCCGGAGAGTTAGGCAGGATTCAGATCACATGGAATTCCTTAGGATAGATACAAAATAGTTAAAAAGCAAAATAGTTTGTATTCTATGTAAAGACAAATGTTAAAGAAGGATGTTAATTAATAGAGTGACTTGATGGAATTTTTGTTTTTGCATCTTGTATTAATTTCATAGGGTTGCCATAACAAATAGCTACAAACTGGGTGACTTAAAACAGAAATGCATTATTACATTTCTGGGGACTAAAAGTCTGAAATCATGTTTTTGGTAGACAGGGTAATGTTCTCTCTGAAGTTTCTAAAAGAGAATCCTTCCTTGACTCTTCTTATATTCTAGTGGTTCCTGTAAATCCTTTGTGTCCTTTGTCTTGTAGATGCACCCAATATCTGCCTTTATCATCTCATGGTGTTTTCCCTGTTTATTTCTGTACCTAAATTCCCATACTAATCCAGTATCACTTCATATTAGCTTAATTATTTCTCAGTAAGATTAATCTCACAGGTATTAAGGGTCAGCACTCAAATATATCTTTTGGGGGAACATAATTTGACACACAATAATTATTAGTGTAGTTATTATTTGGGGAGTTGATTAGTATAGTTATTATTTGGGGAATTAAAAGCAGATAAATAGAAGGATTTAGTAGAAACATAAATGAATGATTTGGTAGGTGGATCAAATGAACATTGTGTTAATGGGGTAAAAAGCACATAGATCCATTAAATTATATTCTGAAAGTAGAATTAACAAGAGTTGCTTACTGATACATATGTTGGGAGAGTGGGTGAGGAAGAGCAAGTCTATGATTCATTTTATGGGGGTTAAGTACTAACAACTTTGTTATGGTATAAAATAATATTTTATATTTTATATTCACTATAAACATTTTATATTTACTATAAATTTTATAGTAAAAACATTTTATTTAAAACTGGAATAAAATCACTACATAGTTAACTCCAATGTAAAAATGAGTCCTATTTTAAAATTTGATTGAGTTGGTCTGGTTAAGATGGCAGCACAGGTAAATGTGATACTTGCATCCAGACATGATCAGATCAAAACTATAGAGTAACCATCATTCAGAACTGCCTGAAATCTAGCTGAACAGAAGCCCTATAACTGAGGATATAGAGAATCCACATCAAGACTGGAAAGAGGGCAGAAATGAGGAACTCCCATGTGGGATATCTGGGCTTCAGAGGTTCCCCTTGAAGAGCCAAGGGTCCCAGACTTCCCAGCTCAGGATGTCAGTGCCAAGAAGAGAAGTCCCCATGACTTTTGACTATGGAAACCAGCGGGGATTGTGGCTGAGTGAGAAGGAGGGCCACTAGAGGCCCAGATTCCTCTTAAAGGGCCTAGGCACAGACTACCTTGGACTCCGAACTGCAAAGCTGGGGCTGCATCTGGGAAAGCACCAGGAACTTATGGAAATGAATTGTCTGGCTCCAAAACGAGAGCTGGAGGGCAGTTTTCTCCTGGAGAGCAATGCTGGAAGAGGCCACTGTTCCTTCGCTGCGCTCTCCCCTCACAGAGCCAGCAGGCAGGTGCCAAATCTGAGCCTCCATCAACCTGCTGGCCTTCCCTGGTGATTCCCTGAGATCCAGCCCTACTCAAGTTGCTGGCCCACTCAAGCTGTTTCCAGTGGCTTTTCCATACAAATGGCTTGTCTTAGTTCATGCTGTGAACTTTCTAATATTGCTCAAAAGTTCACAAACCCAAAACAAACAACATTTGTCCTCAGCATTCCTTCTACCTCTTGCTAGGTGGCTCCAGCCCTAGCACTAATGACAGCCAGTCCCAATTCAGAGCTTGGCCTTTCCCAAGTACCTCCAAGCCATGCACAAGTAGCAGCCATCTGAAGATTTACCTGGTATCTGTAGTTATGCCAGGTGGCCCAGGCAGAGAACTGGGGGCAGCTGACATTGGCCTGTACTTCTTTGGAGGCCCCAGAGCCAGTACACCCAATGGTCAGCTTTAGACTACACAACAGGACCACCCAACCACCCCCATGAGGGTAGGCACCAGAGCACAGCTGAAGTGAGTCCTGCTCTGTGAGGTCAGCCCTTGCATAACAGCTTTTTTGCTATAATCACAGCCAGTCCTCACAGCCCATTGGCCTGGGGATCAATCCTTCCCATTGAGGTGCCAATAACAATAAAGGCTTAACTACAACAGAAGGGTACACACAGCCCATGCAGAGGAGTTGGGGAGTACACTTGGAGCACATAGATAAGATGACTGGGGAGGATGCACCACTGGGCCCTACAAAACACCTACAACATAAGGCTACTCTACCAGGACTGGGAAAAGTAGTTTGTTTCTAAATAATATATAGAAATAAACACAGAGAGGCAGCCCAAATTGAGACATAAAGAAACATGTCCAAAATGAAAGAACAGGGAGATATATCTAACAAAAGAACTAAATAAAATGAAGATAAGCAATCTGCCAGATGCAGAGTTCAAAACGCTGGTTATAATGATGCTGAATGAATTTAGGCGAAGAATAGATGAACTTAGTGAGAACTTCAACAAAGAGATAGAAAACATAAAATAGGAGATGGAAAGCATAAAAATGAGTTAATCATAAATGAGGAATACAATAACTAAAATAAATAATACATTACAGGGAATTAACAGTAGAGTTGCTGAAGCTGGAATCAAATAATTTGGAAGAAAAAGAAGCATTTGCTTCTTTGTTTCTGGATCTATTTTTATTCATCAGTTTATGATCTTCATTATATTCCACAAATGAGATCATGTGATGTTTATCTTTCTCTGACTGCCTTATTTCGCTCAGCATAATGCTCTCCAGTTCCAACCATGCTGTTGAGAACGATAAGAGTCCCTTCCTTTTTACAGCAGCATAGTATTCCACTGTGTAAGTGTACCATAGTTTTTTAATCCACTCATCTGCTGATTAGCACTTAGGCTGTTTCCAAATCTTAGCTATTGTAAATTGTGCTGCTATGAACATAGGGGTGCATATATCCTTTCTGATTGGTGTTTCTGTTTTCTTGGGGTATATTCCTAGAAGTGGGTTTACTGGGTCTAATGAAAGTTCTATTTTTTATTTTTGAGGAAACGCCATACTGTTTTCCACACTGTCAAACTTGAGTGGGAAGGCAGGGGAGAGTTGACGAGGAAGGTAAGAGATCAACCAAAGGACCTGCATGCATATAAGCATAACCAATGGACACAGACACTAGGGGGGGTGAAGGCATGTGCTGGGAGGTGGGGGAGGCCAGGGGAAGGTGAAAGGGTGGAAAAGGAGAAATATGTTCTACTACTTGTAATACTTTAAACAATAAAAAAAAGGAATGACAAAAAATTAGGATAGTTTAAGGAGCTTCTGGGACAACTAACTTCAAGACTACCAACATTTAAAACATTTACACTATGGAGGTGCTAGGAGCAGAGAGAAAGCAAGGAATTGAATAGCTATTAAAAAAAAAATAATGGTGGAAAAATCCCATAGTCTGGTGAAGGAAATAGACACATTAGTTTAGGAAATTCAGAGTGTCTCAAACTAAATGAATTCTGAGAGGTTCAACCAAAACACTCAAAATTAAAATGACAGAGGTTAAAGACAAAGAGTGATTCTTAAATGCATCAAGAGAAAAGCAGTTAGTTACAAGGGAGCACCTATACAATTGTCAGTTGATTTCTTAACATAAATTTTGCAGGCCAGAAGGGATTGGCATGAAAATAATGGAAAGCAAGGACCTACAATCAAGATTATGGTACCCAGAAGAGATATCATTTAGAATTTTTAGAAAGATAAAAAGCTTCCTAGACAAGAAAAAGCTAAAGGAGTTCATTACCACCAAACCAGTATTACAAAAAATGTTAAAGGGTCTTCTAGAAGAATAAAAAAAGATAAAAATATGAATATTAAAATTGCATTGAATATATATCTACCAACAATTAGTGAAAATGCAAATGGATTAAATGCTCCAATCAAAAGACATATGGAGGCTGAATGGATAACAAAACATAACCCTTACATATGCTGTCTACAGGAGACTCACTTTAAATAAAAAATACACAGACAAAAAGTAAAAGGATGGAAATAGATATTTCTTGAAAATGTAAACAAACAAACAAACAAAAAAAGCACTGGAGTAGCAATACTTACACCAAACAAAATCAGCTATAATGAGACAACCAAGGATCCAGCAATTTCACTTCTGGGTATTTATCTGAAGAAACCACAATACATGAAATTGAAAAGACATATGTATTCTAATGTTCATTGCAGAATTTTTTTTACAATAGCCAGAATATGGAAGCAACCCAAGTGTCCATCAATGTGTCTCAGTCTTAAAAAGAGAAAAGAATGGAATCATGCCCTCTGCAACAACATAGATGGTCCTAGGGGATATTGTGCTGAGTGAAATAAATCAGAGAAAGATGAATGCCACATGATTTCACTTATACGTGGAACCTAAAAACACAAAATAAACAACCAAGCAGACCAGAAACAAACTCATAGATACAAAGAACATTTTAACAGTTACAAAATGGAATGGGACTCTGGAGGGACGGAAGACAAAGATGAAGGGTTTGAGACATAAAAATCTGTAGTTACAGAATAGCCATGGAGCTCTAACTTCTAGCATAGCAAATATAGCCAATTTTATTGTATTAACTATTTGTGTCAGATGGATACTAGATTTATCAAGGTGATCACTTCGTAAGTTATATAAATGTCAAATCAGTGGGTTGTATACCTGAAACTAATATATTATTGACTGTCAATTGTAATTCAAATTTATTTTTTAAAATCTATGCTGAGTTGTGTGATACATAAATTGGAAAATGTTTTTTTTCTGTAGAAAATAGTAAAAACTATAGCATTTCTAATACTAGTCCAACAACCCCATTTAAATCAAGCATTAGCTGACTGATAAATTTTAAATATAGTTTGAATTCTGAATTCCAGGGGAAAATTTAGCTTCATTTATTGAAACCATGTTTTCCTTAAAATTAAATTGCATGAAATAAAATATCCAATTATATTCCCCCTTACTCTTGATTTATGCCTGATTATTTTTTAGGCTAATCCACATCAAGATTTTACCTGTTTCCTCCTAAGAGAAAGGTACCCTGTCCTTTTAATCTGCTTGATAAGGTACCATTCCTACACAAATTGTGAAATGTTTTACTTGTTATTAAAGTATGCTCAGTATTTGAGTAAAACCAGACTATAATAAATTGTAATCCACAAGGCACATGAGTTGTCTGTCATCAAACACTTAAATCCCTGTGGCTTGATGGGAAGTCATGAGGAATAGGAGGAAAAGTGATAAAATTGACAAGTGGATCAAGGAACAAAAGCCAAGAGAATTTCTGATAACAGAGAAATGTTCAGTCAAGATTCAAGGATAGAATTGAAGTCCAAATAGAAAAAAGGATGCTGCCTCAAGAATCAAGAGTTCAGTTGGCTATTTATTGCAAGGTGATCATCATCTTAAGAGGCAGTTAGATATAAAGACTTGATAGAGAGAAGCCAGGTCTTAGAAAAATTTCAGTTGTTCAAAATAATTAAATGAAAATAAGGCAGGCCATATAGTTTAACTACTTCCATCATAGTCTATTACCCGAGATTCCCAGTACAGAATTTCTAGGAATTGAGGTGATAAGATAATGCCACTCTCATGCTCCTGCATCATGCAGAAAGTTTCCCAGAGGAATAATATTTGGGAACTCAGACAAATAGTGATCTGCCCAGGGCTAAATTAAGTTCTACAGTGCCCTCAAAGCAATGACTTAAAATAACCATATAGTTTGTCTTAAACAAAATGTCTCTAAGCAGCTAAAACTTTTCAAAGGAGTCTGACAGGATGAAATAGATCCTGCTCTGTGGCTATAGAAACTAGGCCTTTGAGAAACTAAATTGGATCATTCTACCTAAAAACTCTAGTTTGCCCATTAGAAGTTAACCTCCAGAAACATTAATGACCCATTAAGTTTTCACCACTAAATGAATGCTTTGTTATATATCTGCATTTATTCTTTTCTTTGCTCTTAACAGATATGAATTTTTTTCCTTCTCGCATATTAAAATGTTTTCAGTGGGTTTTTTTTTGACTCTTCAGCAATGTAAATGTCAACCTCCTGCTCTCTTAATTTCTTCTTGGTAAATAATGTTATTCTTACAATAGGAAATAGAGTATATTATCATCAAACACCATCTATCCATCCTTCTTCCTTATAAAGTTACTAAGGGCCCAGTGCATGAATTCGTGTACCTTGAAAGGAACTGTGTGCCATGAGGCTGCAGTGGGCACAAGGGTGGGTTTTGGCCCATCCTCCGTGCCCCCACTGGGCTTCTCCCACCACGGCCTCTAGTCCCATCTGCTGGCAGCCCCACTTCTGCTGCTGCCACTCCCACACGCTGATGGCATTGGCCCCGCTTGCACCCACTGATGACACAGAGCAATTGGGGCCAATGCCAGCAGTGGGTGTGGGTGGGGCCATCGCCAGCAGGGGGAGGTGGAGAAGCCCTGAGGGGAAATTGGGCCTGGCAGCTGCCGCTGGCACCTGATGATGGTGCTGAGCAAATTGGGTCAGCACCGGGCGCCGGGCACCAGCAGCAGGTGCAAGCAGGGCCAACGCTGGAAGCAGGTGTGAGCACCAGGTGAGACCGTGGCATGGGGGAGCAAAGGATTTTCAGTAATCACCAGAGGCTTGTCCTGATGATAGCAACCAGCACCCTGCCTTGGTCTGGTGCCCCCGCTCACCTGCTCCACTATCCCACCATGGCAGGTACCTGCCATGTTCCACACACGCCCCCTGGTGGTCATAGCGCTGTTTGTTCTGTTATTCTGCTTTTCAGTCTATATGCATATTAGTGTTTTATATATATATAGATGGGGCCATTTTATATATTTGGAAATTCTTAAAGACACTGCTTTCTATTAAAAATACTTTTTTATATATATGTATAATTAGATAGGCATAGATATATAAAATCTGTGAATTCACTAAAGCATGAAACACCATATACTGAGAAGCTAAAAATCTTATCAAAATGCACATAATGATGACTAATCTATATAATTTCTCCTATCAAAAGTATCACCATCTTCCAAATATAGAGCATATGTTGGCATAAACTTTAGTACAACTCAGCTAAGTTTGAAATCTTGCTTTGAAACATTGCTCAGTATTAATTCTCAGTCATTTTGTTAGGCAAGTAGGTGAGGAATGCCAAGTACAGAACAAAGCTTTGATTACTCAAACTGCTCCTCCAGAGATGATTTGTGGTTTCTTGATTGGGCAATTGTATAAATGGCGACACTGAGAAGGGAGGAAATGAAGGGAAGTTGGCACGCGGCATGTTAGTGAAAGATCCATCATTCTATTATCTAAGCACTTGTTCAGTATCTATAGGGTGCTAGGCTGAGGCTATAACAATGAGTCATACAGCTAGAGGCCCACTATCAAGGAGCTTATGGCCTTGGCTAATGCTAAGGGCTGTTAGAATAGCTTGGCTTAATTTACCTCAGCTGGACTCAGTGGGGCGGCAGAGCCACTCCCTGAGGGCGGGACCAGTCAAAGACTGGACACCACCCATTCTGACTCCCCCACCCAGTGTTAAGGGGATGGATCTCATGACGTCAAAGACCCACCCAGGCTTGATGTGACTTCCTGTAACTCAAGTATATAATAAAGCAGCTTTCGGAGCTGGATCTCTGTGTGTTCTGTCCCTTTGGAGGGCAGGCACCACACCCAGCCCAAGCTTTTAATCTATTTTATGTCTGTCTTTCATTATTTCTTCAATCCCAAAAGCGCCTCCTAGATTGCAGGAACCGGTTCAAGTCTCCTCCGTGCGAGCGCGGGAAGAAGACAGCCCCAGGAAACGGCTTGGTATAGGCTAAGCACATAGGAAATGATTTCTTCTGTAGGAGAAATTCTATAAAGTTTTGGGATCTAATTACATATCTATAGTCATCAATTTGTAATAAAATTGCAGCTGTATCTGCTTTCCTATTAGGTTCCTCTGACTCTAAGTTCTTTGGCCTGAATAACTTCCCAAGCAAAGTTTTGTATAACTTTTTGATGTGGCAATTTTATATTTCTAATTAATCTGTCTATGATATTATCTTCAGCATTACCAGACTCTTAGCCTGCAGTTCCCTTTCTTCTTGCTATCTGCACAGGTTCTGATACTACTGTGATCCATTCTATTCACCTGACTTCCTCATGTTTTCTCCCAGTGAGTCTGGGTAAAAACCTGGTTTGGCCTATGCAATGTGCTCAGTCCTCTGCTCCCAACCAGGTGCTGTCGCCCCTGATTTGGGGTACTGGATGGCAGGTATACCTCTTTTATACCATTTTTCATTGACTCCAGAGCTTCAGCACCACATACAGCTGTGGCTTTAGGAACTTCCCCTAGGCCTGACCTACTTCTCTGCTTGCTCTTCAACATACATTCCAGATTTTCTAGTTGTCAGCTTTCATTCATTTATCAAACACACATTTAGCTAATACTAGTCATTGTGTGTACTCTGGGTAGTCAAAGACTAATGTGGTGCAGTTGCTGTTCTCAAGGAGCTTAGAAAAGTGATACAGAGAAACCAAGTGATGATTACAACAGTGTGCAATGAAAGCTAAAGAAGACATACAAATGGCCAACAGATATTTGAAAAATTCTCAATTTCACTGCCTATTAGAAAAATGCAAATCAAAACTACAGTGAGATAATACCTCTTAGAATGGCTATTATCAACAAGAAAAGTAATAACAAATGTTGGAAAGGTTGTTGAGAAAATGGAACCTTCACTCACCACTGGGGGGAATATAAACTGGTATAGCTGCTATAGAAAACCGTATGGTGGATTTTCCTAAAATAATTAAGAATAGAGTTAACATATAACCCAACAACACTTCTTCTGGATACGTACCCAAAAATTTGAAAACATTTGTACCCCTCTGTTTATTGCAGCATTATTCATGGTGGCCAAGACATGGACACAACCGAAGTGTTCTTTAATGTATGATTGGACAAAGGAAGTGGTACATATATACAATGGAATACTACTCAGCTATAAGAAACGATGAAATAATGAAATACTGCCATTTGTGACAACATGGATGGATCCTGAGAATATTATACTAAGCAAAGTCAGACAGGAAAAGTTAAGAATCAAATTATTTCACTTATAAGTGGCATATAAAACTGAGAGCAACAGGTGAACAAATAAGACAAACAAACAAACAGAAACTCGTCGACACAGACAACACTGGTGGTGACCAGAGGAAAAGGGTGTGGGGAGAGGTAGTAAAAGGTAAAAGAAGTTGGATATATGGTGACAAAAGGAGATTTGACTTTGGGTGGTAAACATACAATGAAATGTTCAGATGATGCGTCATAAAACTGTACACTTGAAACCTATATAATCTTATTTACCAATGTCACCCCCAATAATTAAAAAAAAACTCCAGAAATATGAAGATTAAGGACTGAACACAGATACAGAACATATTCTGGGCTTCCCAGGTGATGGGAGACAAAACACAGAAGGCTTATCAGGGCAGAGATAAATAAACTAAACCATAGCGTTCTAACAGAAGCTATTTATGAAAGTAGTACACTGGGAGAGTGGAGTTGAGGAAGGGATGATGATGTTAGGGAGAAAAAGAGGTCAGGAAACGAAAGCAGCAAATATAAATGTCAAGATATAAGAGAGAACATGTTCATTTTAAAATTGCAGAAGTGTGTGCATTAGTTCTGTGAAAAGTGAGAGTAGAAAGAGAAAAGACTAGACAGGTCAAGGGTCTAGGTCAAGATTTGTATGCTTGCGTGTCTTATCATCACCTGCTGCCTTATATGAAGGACTTACTGTCAGCTGTATTTTTTTGCACTGAACCTAAGTCCTGATATTTCTACATTCTCTCATTGTTCTCCAACATCACTTATATAATTTCCTTTCTTTTAATAACTAAACACATGTGACTAGAGATGTGTTTTAAAATGTAGGTTTATGCCAGGTCACACAGTGTCCTATAACTTCCACATGCCACACAGAAAATTCTGGCTGCCTTCAATGGTAAAACAATAAGTATTTTTAATGTTTGGATAAAGTTACAACCACTGTGTTTTATAAGGTTGACAAAATGAGACATTAATTGGTGAGGGGTGAAATCCGAGGGATAAAGCGGTTGAAGGCCATCTCATGTAGTGACTGAGAACATGGACTCTGTGGGTTTAAATTTATTCCTTCACATAAGAGGGAGATGAGATGATCTGCGAAAGTTACCTCACTTCCCTATACCTCAAAGGAAGGATTATAATGGGAATAACTATTTCAAAACATAGTTGTGAAGATTAAATAAATTAATACAAGTAATGTACCTGTAATGATGCTAGACACATGGAATCATCCAAAATATATAACTTTATTATGTCATTAAAGCACTCCATGATAAAGATCCATGGTGGGACACAATTATTCATTTTTAAAATAATTCCTTGAAACTGTATTTATATAGTAATTTATGTCTGGTGACTTGAGATTGGTATTAGCTTTACATGTGTATAGTTTCCTGGGGCTGCCATAGCAAAGTAATAAAAAGCATGTGGCTCAGAACAGCATAAATATATTCTCTCACTGTTCTGGAAGCTAAAAGTCTGGAATCCAGGTGTTAGCAAGGCCTTTCTCTCCCTGTAACCTACAGGGGAAGGGTTCTTTTTTGTCTCTTTCAGCTTCTGGTAGCCCCAAATGTTCCTCAGCTTGTGGCAGTATAAAGCCAATCTTATATGGCATTCTCCCTTTGTCTCTTCACATTGTTTTCCTCTGTACATGTCTGTGTGAAATTTCCTTCTTTTTTCTTATAAGGACACCTGTTATATTGGATTAGGGCCCACCCTAATGAACTCACCTTAACTTGATTACAACCACGAAGATTCTCTTTCCAAACAAGGTCACATTCTGAGTTACGTTAAGGCTTCAACATATCTTTTTATGGGGAACATAATTAAACTCTTATTATTACTTCTGTTATCATTGTAAAGTATTCATTTTCATAAAATTTTGCCAGTGAGGCTGAAATTTAGTAAATAAAACAGCGTTGTCACAAACCAAAAGTAGTGCATGGTTTTATTAATATAGGGTTATTTTCCATATTTATTGATTTAGAATTAGAAAACAATACAAATCATTTTAAATAAGTAGTGGAAAAATTAATGAATTTATTTTATTTTCTTCTGTCAAATAATAACACAAATTTAATTTGTGATCCATTATTTAAATATGAGTGAAACCAAAATATTGCTACAGAATTTTGGTAGAAGCTAAAAAGAAAAAAAAAAACCCACTATGGTAGAGAAATATATTAGATCTGAAATGAATATGGGGATTTTCAAAATTACCTTCACTTTTAGAGCATTAACCTTGTGAGCTGCTTTTCCATGAGAAACATGCTTAATCTAATCTAATGTGTAAGAAGAGAATGGGGTGGACCATACATTCATCACATTCTCTTGTACATAGAAAATAATGTAGTGGTACTTGTACATTAATATCCACACTTTTCATATTAAAACTCCATTGATGAAAACTGGTGGAGGAAAACAGTAACCAGAAATTGAAAAAATAAATTCATAATGATATTTAACACTTGACAAACATTTTTAAAAAAGGTTCACTTTTGAATTTGTAAGGTTTGTAGAACAAGAAGGGGAGTAATTATATTTTTGATATTTGTTAGGACATGCAAATAATGAATAATAAAGTCATTGAAAAATAATTTTTACAAAGGGGAATAGTAAGTGCTAAGAGATGAAAAAGTCTAAATTAACCAAATTTTTCTTCTTATACTATATTACACTAATACTATATTGATTTTTTTTTTTACTTATGGGAGAAGGGTAGAGAAATTGAAAATGAAACTACTAATGACAGCTTTATCAGAAATGATCCAAATGTTACTTCAGGTCAAATAAACACAACTACAAGTGATGCTCAATAAATAATTAAAAAGGACAACATTTTTTGACAGGTTAAAACTCATGTTGATGATTATCTGAAAAATGACAATAGTGAAAAATTTTTAAAAAAAATCCTAAAAAAGATTAGACATTAGACAGATAAGGAAGTGCTATTGGCCTTGATTTTTAAAAGACAAAGAAAGGTTATGAGCAAAATATGCAATCTACAGGAGATAGATTTTAGAAAAGGCTTTCTCTGAAGGATTGAATATTGGCTGCCAGCAAATTAATTTGATATCATCAGAAAATAATGTTCATATTGAGAATAAATAAAAATGAAAAAAGAGAAGGAAACAAAAATTTTAATAGGCATTTATTATATGAGGCACTTTATAACTGTTATCATATGGAATCTTTATAAGAATTTGGGGATCATAAGTTTATGTTGTTCATTATATTCCATAAATGAGTGAGATCATGTAAGGGGGAGAGATCAACCAAAGGACTTGTATGCATGCATATAAACCTAGCCAATGGACACAGACACCAGTGGGGTGAGGGCATGAGTGGAGGGGTGTGTGTGGGGGGAATGGGGCAATAAGGACACATATGTAATACCTTAATCAATAAAGAAATAATTTAAAAAAGTGAAAACAAAACAAAAAAAGAATTTTGTGAGATACATGTTATTCTCAGTTGACATATGAGGCAAAGAAAGCGTAAGTAACAAGCTCCTTGTTACATAATTAGTGAATATGTAACTCACTAAATAGCATTGAAATACTTCTCAGAGTCTGAGCCTTTCCTACTATCACATAAAAAATCCCCAAGAACAAAACTTTTTCCCCCCAAAACTTATATATAAAAATGTCACATTTTCCACCCAGTGAAATTTCTGAGGGCCGAGAGGCTTTCGTCAACTATTCTCCAAGACAGCAGTTATTTGTTCTAGAAAATGGTCGTCTATACGCTTTTGAATAAAGCAGAACAGGTTAGCATAGCACATGACATGGAGAATACACTGGATTTAATGCTGTTGAGGAAAAAGTATCTTCCTTTTAGCATATTACTGAAATGGCAAGTCCACAGATATCGCTGTCAGTCTCAGACTGGGCACAAGACCCTGCACCTGGGCCTGCTGAGGAAGAATCAGAAGCCTGTCAGAGAAGCTTTCTGAATCAAAGTGCTAAAATCACCCTAGTTCCTCCCATAGATTCTGGCTCCCCTTCCTCTGCAGCTTCATTAACCCTTTGTACGCCATAAGCCTCTATAGACGCAAGCCTCGCATATCAATCGACTCTGGTCGCCAATTTTAAATCAGACTTGTTAGTGACATCTCTGGGTTTATAAAGAAAATTATGGTAACTTAAATTCGCAAATATTCCAGCGCGTATGGAAGAAAGGGGGATGGTTCCCGTTCTGGACGCGTGGCCGTTAACTGGTTAACCACAGACTCCATAATTTAAGATTTTCCTCGGAGTCCCGTTTCAGTATTCCTTCCCTTTCTCCTAGGTGGGTTTGCCTTTTCTTTCTATGAAATTAGTTCATGAGCTTAGTCCATCTCTGCCCCTTTCAAATGGTTAAGTGGAAACAATTTGGGTAATGCACTTTAAGGAAAAATGACCCTATTCGTACTCAAATAATTTTGAAAAAAAGTCTATGGTTTTATTATTTGAGTATGTCAAATGTAAATTTACTGGAATCAAATCAATGAGAGAAGAAATGAAAATAAAGAAACTGTGGCTAACACATTTACTATGATTAAATTGTTATTCCAATTCTAGGAAACTTCAAGTTCATGGCAAACCTTTTAAGACTACTTAAAGCCAGAAGTGTCAAGGTATGAGGAAACATAGATGAAAAAGCTTTTATCAGAATTAATGGCAAAGGCTTCTAGGTCATAGGTTAAACAATTTAAACACTTAACTGTTTTTTGTATTTTTACACATATAATTGCTTTGGTAGCCAGTCTCCAGGAAGTTGCTTAAAGACCCTTGTCTCTCAGTATTCATGCCTATCTATCCATACCCACTAAGTCAGGCCTGATTAGAGTGGCCGATAGAATACTGGAGAAGTGACACATAACCTTTAGGGCTGGGTTGTAAGAGGCATTGTCGTTTCTTCCTTGGCCTCTTGCTTTGCTCACTCTGGGACAAGCCAGCTGCCATGGCATGAAGACAACAGAACAGCCCAAAAGGAAAAGAGTCAACTTGTAGTTTTGAGATTAAAACAACTTGGAAGTGGATCTGCTAGCCCCAGACAAGCTCTCAGATGACTGCAGCCCCAACTAACATCAGACTGCATCCTCAGGCTTCTGAAACCTTTCTGAATTCTTGACCTGCTTGAACTGTTAGAGATAATAAAATAGTTTTCATTACTAAGTCTGGAATGATTTTTTATGAAGCAATAGATAATTAATACAATTGAATAAAGTGACCCATCAATTAGACAAAAAAAATTCTCAATTTGCTGCTTTGAAACATCTCAAAAGCCATTTTTTACATAATCTATAATAATTTTATCTAAGAACAATAATTAAAAATGATTATATGGTGGCTAACAAGTTATTAGTGATAAATTGGGAACAGAATAGAGATAAAATGACATTCTAAAAACTTATTAGAATTTGATAATTGGAATCTTATTTCCGACTATTTAAAAAACCATCCCACAACAATGAAATAAAACTCATTGACTTGTTTATCTAATCACCAAAAAATTAAATGAGCACATACTAGATGCTAGCCACTGTGTTAGGCACTAGAGACAAAGTAACAAATGATAAATGATACAGCTTTCTCCATGACATTCACATCCATATATCAATGAACTTGAATGATCAATGAAAATTAATAGGACCATTTATTTACATTTTCATTTTATGCAACACAAATGATTGTCAGTAAACAGTTTTTTTTTTTAATTGCACTTGCTCTAACAAGGGGCCAGTTCATTTCTCAGTAGTACTGAGAGAAGGAAAATGAGTAATAGTTTTAAAATTCCTTTTTTTTATTTAAAATCTTTATTGTTTAAAGTAATACATATGTCTCCTTTTCCCTCCCATTGACTTCTCCCCGGCCACTCCCACCTCCCAGCACATGCCCTCATGCCCCTACTGTCGGTGTCCATTGGTTATGCTCATATGCATGCGTACAAGTCCTTTGGTTAATCTCTTCCCCCCTCTTCCCCTGCCTTCCCTCTGAGGTTGGATGATCTGATCAATGCTTCTATGTCTTTGGCTCTATTTTTGTTCATCAGTTTATGTTATTCATTATATTCCACAAATGAATGAGATCATGTGATATTTATCTTTCTCCAACTGGCTTATTTCACTTAGCATAATGCTCTCCAGTTCCATTCATGCTGTTCTGATTAGTAAGAGTTCCTTCTTTTTTTTTTTATAGCAGCATAGTATTCTATTGTGTAGATGTACTGCTGTTTTTTAATCCACTCATCTGCTGATGGGCACTTAGGCTGTTTCCAAATCTTAGCTACTGTAAATTGTGCTGCTATGAACATAGGGGTGCATATATCCTTTCTGAATGGTGTTTCTGATTTCTTGGGATATATTCCTAGAAGTGGGATTACTGAGTCAAATGGGAGTTCAATTTTTAATTTTTTGAGGAAACTCCATACTGTTTTCCACAGTGGCTGCATTCCCACCAGCAGTGCAAGAGGGTTCTTTTTTCTCCACATCCTCACCAGCACTTGTCCTTTGTCAATTTGTTGATGATAGCCAGTCTGAAAGGTCTTAGATGAAACCTCACTGTCATTTTGATTTGCATCTCTTGGGTGATTAGTGACTTTGAGCATGTTTTCATATGTCTCTCAGGCTTTCTGTATGTTCTCTTTTTGAAAGTGTCTATTTAGGTCCATTGCCCATTTTTTCATCGGTTTGTTTTTCTTCCTTTTGTTAAGATGTATTAGCTCCCTGTAAATTTGGAGATTAAATCCTTATCAGAGACAACGTTAGCAAATATGTTCTCCCACTTATTGGGCTTTCTTATTGTTTTGTTGAGGGTTTCTTTGTTGTGCTGAAGCTTTTTATTTTTTTATGTATTCCCATTTGTTTATTTTCTCCTTAGTTTCCATTGTCCTAGGAGCAATATCAGTAAAGGTATCACTACTACATATGTCTGATATTTTGCTGCCTGTGGAGTCTTGTAATATTTTTATGGTTTTCCATCTTAGTTTAAGTCCTTTATCCATTCTGAGTTTATTCTTGTGTATGGTGTAAGTTGGTGGTCTAGTTTAATTTTTTTGCATGTATCTGTCCAATTTTCCCAACACCATTTATTGAAGAGACTATCTTCACTCCATTGTATGTTCTTTCCTCCTTTGTCAAATATTAATTGAGCATAATAACTTGGGTCGATTTCTGGGTTCTCTGTTCTGTTCCATTGATCTATATGTCTGTTTTGTGCCAGTACCAGGCAGTTTTGAGAACAGTGGCTTTGTAATACAGCTTGATATCGGGTATTGTGATCACTCCAACTTTGTTCTTCTTTTTAAGAATTGCTGCAGCCATTAGGGTCTTCTTTTATTTCATACTAGAGGCCTGGTGCACAAAATTCATGGACAAGTGAGTGGGTTCCCTCAGCCTAGCCTGCACCCTCTCCAATCTGGGACCCCTTGGGGGATCAGGCCTAAAAGGCAGTCAGACATCCCTCTCACAATCTGAGACTGCTCACTCCTAACTGCTCACCTGCCTGCCAGCCTGATTGCCCTTAACTGGCCCCCTTGCCAGCCTGACCAACCCTAACTGCCTCTGCCTGCTGGCCTGATTGCCTCTTATGGCCCCCCCTGCTGGCCTGGTTGCCCCCAACTGTCCCCCTCTGCCAGCCTGGTTGCCCCTCACTGCCCACCCCTGCTGGCCTGGTTGCCCCCAATTGCCCACTCCTGCCAGCCTGGTCACCCCCATATGACCCCCTGCTGGCCTGGTTGCCCCCAACTGCCCCCCACCCCACTGGCCTGGTCGCCCCATGCAGCCTGCTGTTCAGTTGTCCATCTGGTTGTTTCAGATATTATGACCCCTGGCTTTTTATATATTAGGATTAATTTTTGGAGAGTTTGTTCTAGGTCTGTGAAATATGCCATTGGTATTTTAATGGGGATTGCATTGAATCTATAGATTGCTTTGGGTAGTATGGACATTTTAATGATGTTAATTCTACTAATTCATGAACACGGTATATTCTACCATTTTGTAAATGTCTTCCTCTATCTCTTTTTTCATGTTCTGTAGTTTTCCAAATATAGGTCTTTTACCTCCGTAGTTAACTTTATTCCTAGATATATTATTTGTTGTTGTTGTTGCAATGGTAATTGAGATTGCTTTTTTAGTTTCTCTTTCTGAGAGTTCATTATTAGTGTATAAAAATGCCATCAATTCTGGATGTTTTTCTCTTTCTGTGACTTCATTATTAGCATGAAAAATAGCCATAGATTTCTGGGTGTTAATATGTATCCTGCTACATTGCCAAATACATTCATTAAGTCTAGTAGGTTTTTTATAGAGTCTTTAGGTTTTTCTATGTACAATATCATGTGATCTGTGGATAATGACAGTTTTACTTCTTCTTTCACAATTTGGATGCCTATTATTTCTTCTTCTTCTCTGATTTGCTGTGGCTAGCACTTCGAGTATTATTTTGAACAGGAGTGGTAGAAGTGGGCATCCCTGTCTTGTTCCTGTTCTTAGGGTAAATGATTTTAGTTTTTGCCCATTGAGTATGATGTTGGCTGTAGTTTCATCATATAAGGCTTTTATTATGTTGAGGTATGATCCCTCTATTCCCACTTTGCTATGAGTTTGTATCAGGTGTGGGTGTTGGATTTTTTCAAATGCTTTTTCCACATCAATTGATATGATTATGTGAATTTTGTCTCTCAATTTGTTTATGTGATGTATCACATTTATTGATTTGCAGATATTGTACCAACCTTGCGTCCCTGGTATAAATCCCACTGGGTGATGTTGTATGATCTTTCTAATGTAATGCTACATCCTATTTGCTAGAATTTTGTTGAGGATTTTAACATCTATGCTCATGAGGGATATTGGTCTGTAATTCTCATTCTTTGAAGTGTCTTTATCTGGTTTGGGGATTACGGTAATGCTGGCTTCATAGAAAGAGCTTGGAAGTGTGCCTTCCTCTTGAATTTTTTTGGAATATTCGGAGAAGGCTAGGTTTTAGTTCTTCTTTGAATGTTTGATAAAATTCCTCTGTGAGGCTGTCTGGACCAGGGCTTTTGTTTGCTGGAAGCTTTTTGATTACTGCTTCAATTTCATCAGTAGTTATTAGTCTATTCAGGTTTTTTGATTATTCCTGATTGAGTTTTGGAAGATTGTATTTTTCTAGGAATAGGTCCATTTCATCTAGGTTGTCCAGTTTGTTGGAGTAGAGATGTTTATAGTATTTTTTTACAATCCTTTGTTGTTACTTCACCTCTTTCATTTCTGATTTCGTTTATTTGGGTCCTCTCTCTGTTTCTTTGTGAGCTTTGCTAGAATAGAGGTTCATCAATCTTGTTTACCCTTTCAAATAGCCAGCTCTTGGTTTTATTGAACTTTTGCAGTGTTTTTTTTTTTTTTTTTCTCTTTATGTCATTTATTTCTGCTCTGATCTTTATTATCTCCTCTGTGCTGCTTACTCTGGGCTTTTCTTGTTACTCTCTTTCTAATTATTTTAGTTTCAGGGTTAGATTATTTATTACCATTTTTCTTGTTTGTTTGTTTGTTTGTTTGTTTGTTTTATGAGGTAGGCCTGTAGATCTATGAACTTCCCTCTCAAGACTGCTTTCACTGTGTCCCATAGATTTTGGATTTGTGTTTTCATTGTCATTTGTTACTAGGATGCTTTTTACTTCTTTTTTGATCTCTTTGGTGACCGAATCATTGTGTAATAGCATGCTATTCAGCTTCCAAGTGTTTGAATTTTTTTGATTGTTTTTACTGTAATTTATTCTAATATGCCATTGTGGTCTGAGAAGATGTTTGATATGATTTCTATCTTCTTAAATTTGAATAGACTTGCCTGTGTCCTAATGTGTGGTCTATCTTTGAAAATGTCCCATGTGCACTTGAGAAGAATGTATAATCTATAGCTTTGGGGTGAAATGTTCTGATAATATCAATTAATTTCATCTGATCTAGTGAGTCATTTATGATCGCTGGTTCTTTGGTGATTTTTAGTTTAGAGGATTTATCCAGTGTTGTCAATGGGGTATTAAATACCACTAATATGATTGTATTGCTGTTGGTCTCTCCCTGTATTGTGTGCATATATGTTTACCAAAGTCATATCCTCTTGTTGAATTGCTCCTTTTAGTATTATGAAGGGGCCCTCCTTATCTCTTGTTATGGCCTTCACTTTGACGTCTATTTTGTCAGATATAAGCATTGCTACCCTAGCTTTTTTTTCATTTCCATTTGCCTGAAGAATTTTCTCCATCCTTTTACTATCAGTCTGTATGAGTCCTTTGTTCTGAGGTGGGTCTCTTATAGAGAGCAAATATATTGGTCATGTTTTCTTATCCATTCATTCCTACCCTATGTACTTTGGTTGGAGCTTTTAATCCATTTATG
Source organism: Myotis davidii (assembly GCF_000327345.1). Lineage (NCBI taxonomy): Eukaryota > Metazoa > Chordata > Mammalia > Chiroptera > Vespertilionidae > Myotis > Myotis davidii. Next base: position 259,298 of record NW_006286005.1, read on the forward strand.
TTTAAGGTTATTATTGATAGCTACTTGTTTGCTCCCTTTTTTATTCTTTATGCCTGTGTTCCTTCTTCCCTTTCTGTTACTTCTTTTTATAGCAGACCCTTTAGCCTTTCTTGCATTGCTGCTTGGTGGTAATAGACTTCCTTAGCCTTCTTTTGTTTGTGAAATTCCTGATTTCACCTTCACTTTTGAATGATAGCCTCGCTGGGTATAGTGTTCTTGGATTCAGTCCCTTGCTTTGCATCACTTTGTATATTTCATTCCATTCCCTTCTGTCTTGATGTGTTTCTGTTGAGAAATCAGTTGATAGGTTAATGGGAGAACCTTTGTAGGTAACTTTCTCTCTCTCTCTGGCAGCCTTTAAAATTCTGACTGTTGTTGAGGTTTGCCAATTTAATTATGATTTTTCTTGGTATCGGTTTTTGGGGGTTCATTTTGTTTGGGACTCTATGTGCTTCTTGGACTCAACGTAATTTTTTCCTCTTCAAAATCTAGGAAGTTTTCTGTTATTATTTATTCAAACAGGTTTTTTCTGTATTGCTTTCCGGGACCCATCAGCCCCTCAACCCAGTCCCCAAGGTCTCCCTGGGGCTATTCACAGTCTTCATTTCCTCTGCAAAGCCCACAGCTGCACTAGCTGTCCTGAGGCTGCTGGGAGAGGCTGACTCTTCAGGAGAAAAATGGCTGCTTAGATTTGGAGGGTCTGGAATGTCTCAGTGCCAGATTCCCGGTCATCTCTCCCTGTCTTGCTCCCCTCCACAGCACTCCCAGCCTCCACTAAGCTGCACCTCTGCCGCACCACAGCCTCAGTGAGTGTTTGTAATTGAAAGGTTCTACGAAGTGGGTTTAGTGAATAAAAGCAAGGACAAGGCAGAGGCAAACAGCTGGGCAACTGCAAGTTTCCCTCTCCACCCTTCTCACCTCAGCACCACACTGCTCAGGCAACTCTTCAGGCTGCTTTTCTGGGTGCAGCCTTTCTCACATGTAGATTCCCCATTCATCAGCAGCCCTGTGGACCCCCTTCCACCGTTGGGTGTTGCTTGTGTCCCCAAGGGACTCAGACCTGGTGCAGCACAGGTTTCTTCTGACCCTTTTGTCCCAGTAGTAGCGTGTCTCTCTCTCCAGCCCAGATGCCCAATCCTACCATTCTCCAGGCGTCCTCTGCCCTTCCTGGCTGTGGATTGTTTCACCTGCTGTGTCTAATTTGCCAATTCTGAGTAGATGTCATTTGATTCAGTTGTTCCCTCTATCTGCTCCATGACAAGGGGCAGGACATGTCTGCCTATTTGGCCTCCATATTCCATTGTTTTTTAGAGAAATTATGGAGTTATAATCAGGCCTCACTTCCTTCTTCCCCTTCCATCTGTCTTTCCTTCCTTTCTTCAGTCTTTCTTTCCTTTCTCCCTTCCTCCCCTCCTCCCTTCCTTACTCCCTTCCTTCCTTTCTTGGTTCCAGAAGCATTTATCAAATATTATTTACATATATTCATACCCTTAAATATATTGTTATATTACAGGATACAAAATGATTAAACTGCAATAGATTGCCAATACTAAAAGAAGCTTAAAAATCTTTACTATACTCTATTTTCCCTGTGACAGAGAAAATTATCAAATATTTTTATTGAAAATATATAAAGTAATTTTGAAAGTTTCAGCATTTAATTAGATCACAGAATAAAACTATATCAGAGAAGTAAGATGCTATTATGTCCTTTTATTTATACTGTATGTTTATGTGAGGAGAAAGTAGGGTATTTTTGGAAGTCATTATTTGACTTTCTGTAAACAGGTAATTGGATAAAGAATATTAAGGGACATCAAATATTGTGGTCAATCAATAATGAATCTTATAATAATAAATTTGGGCTTTATTAATACATAGCTACTATTTACCTCTATTAAAGTTATTGTAGAGTTTTTAGTACACATTTCTGGTTGTTCTTTAGAAAACTCTACATTTTCCTTGAAGCTTGTGCTGCATATTTGAATATAGACACATTTCAAGCATGAATTATATTATCTGAAATATACAGTCATGGTTAGAAGTAAAATTATTTCCTAAAATGCTTTTTTTTTCTTTGACACTCATCAAACTTAATCTGAAACAATGTAAATCCAAACAGAAGAATAATTCAGAGTTCACTTTTCAGGCTACAAGCTAATTAACAACTTCCAACAAAGAAGTGGTTTATGGAGTGTCTCACTCAAGTGTTTTAGGTTAATTCCAGAAACAGAAAAGTAGAGTCATAGTCACCGTGGAATAAAATTTTAAGAAATTCTGTTTGATGTATCTCTTTGCTTTCCCAGGATCCCTGAAATTGTTACTTGTCAGCAAAGTGAACCTGATAATGTGCTTTTTTTTTTTTTACCCCTGGTGACTACCTTTAGCTTAATTAGCTGGTTCAGGTCAACTACCTGGTTCATCAGTTTTTGATCATCTGAGACTCAGTCTTAAATTCTCTTTTGAGAAATGAATTCTCATCACAAAGGCCTCATGGGTGTCTATGTGAGGAAAAATAATTTTGAGCAATTAGGAATTAATGATGAACTTGCAGGGGATAGAAGAGGACATAATCATAAAAGATGAACATACATCACTGAGAATGAGTAATGCACTCCCATTAGCATAATTGATAGCATTAAAATGGGGATATCCACAATTATTATCATTTGGAAGCTTTTTGAGGAAATGATGAGGCCCTGGAAGTTACAGCCTCACACATTACTCTTGAAATCCTTTCAGTGATAATTTGGAAGCATGTATAAATGAGATTGTTAGAGTTGAAACTAAAAAAAAAAAAATTCTAGTGCAACAAAAATAGGAAAAAATCACATTAAAATGGAAAATCAAATAATATTCTTGTGTATTAGACACATAAAAGAAGCTCCAACAATTTATAGCTAAAGTCACATGTGTTTTTTTTCTTTATTGATTAAGATATTACATATGTGTCCTTATCACCCCATAACCCTCCCCCCCCACTCATGCCCTCACCACCTTGTTGTCTGTGTCCATTGGTTAGGCTTATATGCATGCATACAAGTCCTTTGGTTGATCTCTCCCCCTTACTCCCTCCCTCCCCTACCTTCCCTCTGAAGTTTGACGCTCTGATCAATGCTTCTCTATTGCTGGATCTGTTTTTGTTCATCAGTTTATATTGTTCATTATATTGCATAAATGAGTGAGATCATGTGATATTTATCTTTCTCTGACTGGCTTATTTCACTTAGCATAGTGCTCTCCAGTTCCATCCATGCTGTTCTGATTGGTGAGAGTTCCTTCTTTTTTATAGCAGTGTAGTATTCCATTGTGTTGATATACCACCGTTTTTTAATCCACTCATCTGCTGATGGGCACTTAGGCTGTTTATAATAAATCTTAGCTATGGTAAATTGTGCTGCCATAAAACAGGGTGCATATATCCTTTCTGATTGGTGCTTGTAGTTTCTTGGGATATATTCCTAGAAGTGGGATCACTGGGTCAAATGCGAGTTCCATTTTTAGTTTTTTGAGGAAACTCCGTACTGTTCTCCACAGTGGCTGCACCAGTCTTCATTCCCACCAGCAGTGCACGAGGGTTCCTTTTTCTCCACATCCTCACCAGCATTGGTCATTTGTTGATTTGTTGATGATAGCCATTCTAACAGTGTGAGATGGTACCCATTGTCATTTTGATTTGCATCTCTTGGGTGATTAGTGACTTGGAGCATGTTTCCATATGTCTCTTGGCCTTCCTTATGTCCTCTTTCAAAAAATATCTATTTAAGTCCATTGGCCATTTTTTCATTGGGTTGTTTATCTTCCTTTTGTTAAGTTGTATGAGTTCCCTGTAAATGTTGGAGATTAAGCCCTTATCGGTGATAACATTGGCAAATATGTTCTCCCATGCCGTGGGCTTTCTTGTTGTTTTGTTGATGGTTTCTTTTGCTGTGCAGAAGCTTTTTATTTTGTTTTAGTCCCATTTGTTTATTTTCTCTTTAGTTTTCATTGCCCTAAGAGCTGTATGGGTGAAGAAGTTGCTTCAGCATATGTCTGAGATTTTGCTAAGGCTATGTGTTTTGATTTCACCTAAGTTTGTTTATTGCTTTCCTATTCTTCTAACTGTATAGTTTTACAAGAAATGCTACTGTATGCTTCAAAAGGTGATTATAATATTAACTAGTGGCCTCGGGTCCCTTGGCCTGACCACATTTCTTTAAAAGGGACAAAACAAAGCCAGCCCAGGGAATTAGAATCCCTCTCTTGATGTTAAGATCAGCATACCTACATAAGGTGAGAAAGAATTGATGGCAGTCACATTTGGAGATTATCTACCACAAGACCTTGACTTTTTAAAGTAATGATTAAGGGAGATAATTCATATAAGATCATAAGTAGAATGCCTGTTTGGTAATCACTCTTATTATTATTCCAGATTATAAATTTAGGGAAGAAACTAAAGTGCCATGACATTGTATATCTACTATCTATCTGACTGAGTTAAAATGTATATGTATTTTACCTTGCCTATTTTATGAATTCTATCTTGGAAAAGTATTAGAAAAGCTAACAGTTATTGCTGCTAGATTCTATGGCTAAAGCACATTATTAAGGTAATTATTAATGAGTTTAATATTATTCTCAATGATAATAAGTCCTTCTCTTTTACCTAAAGGTATTTTGCAGAAGTGGATAGTTTAATTTTGACTTTCCTGCATATTAAATAACCATCTGCTACCTGTAGCTGCATTTATCACAGATGAGTGCATAACAAAAAAATGCGAAAATAAATTGCCTTAATATAATACTCTTTTCTCATACTTTGCCATAAATTGCCATATTCCTTGAATGCATCTCAGCTAGTGTGTAACTTGGGATTCCAGGTTATAAAAGCTTTTTATAATCTTTAGTCATTTAAAACTATCTACATCTTACTTGATGGCTTTTCTTTTCAGTTTGTGCCAAAAGCAATATAATTTTTCAATTAGGAAGAAAACATGCTTTTTAAAATGAGATGCTGTTTCTGACATCCAAAGTTTGTTTATAGGAACCAACAATATTCTAGAAAATCTTGTGTATAAAGATAATTATAAATGAAAAAACTGCTAAATGATGATCCAGGACACTACAAAACAGTTTATTCTGTTGTGGTAAAGACAAAAGAATAGTCATTTGCAAAACTATGTTTAATCTCCTGTGCAATGCCCTTAGAAGACACAGAAATTTTTTTTTAAAAAGTCAATACAAAAAAAGTTAAAAAGTCAGCACAGAAATAATATCCACATATGTTCAATTAGGCCGTGGAGCATATTCTAAATCTATGATTCTATTTTTTTTAATAGTTTATACTTTCTTTATGAGTTGCTATACTTACATATTCAATTTATAAGAGTTTACACTTTCTGAACTTGGCCCTTTCCTTATTTTCTATAGACTCCTATTCACTTTATTATTTTTTCATATGAGGTCTCATCTCAAAGATGCCTTATATACCAAAGGTAACAGGGGCGTTGCATATGTTTTCATTGGAGTATAATAAACATAAGTTGCATATAAATGCAGACCTTAGTGAATTTCTGATATATCCTTATATACAGCACCCCACAAGTCATTCTCATGCTTCCTTCTAGTGACCAATCTCCCCCCCCACAAAAGATAACAACTGTCCTGACTTCTATCAACATATATTAGATTTCCGTGTTTATATATTTTATATAAATGGAATCAGACAATATGGACTCTTTTGTGTATGTCTTCTTTTGTTCAACTTTATAGTGGTGAGATTCATCCACACTGTTCATATTATTATATCATTTATTCTTTTTTTTTTTTATAATATATTTTATTGATTTTTACAGAGAGGAAGGGAGAGAGACAGAGAGTTAGAAACATCGATGAGAGAGAGACATCAATCAGCTGCTTCCTGCACACCTCCCACTGGGGATGTGCCCGCAACCAAGGTACACGCCCTTGACTGGAATCGAACCTGGGACCCTTCAGTCTGCAGGCCGACGCTCTATCCACTGAGCCAAACCGGTTTCGGCTATCATTTATTCTCATTGCTCTATTTTCTTCTATTGTGTGACTATATCACAACTTATTTATTAATGATATTATTAGAAATTTATGTTTTTTCCAATTTAAAGCTTTTTTAACTAGTGCAACAATAAACATTGTCTTACATGTCTTTCTGTGAACATCAGAACACATTTCTAGCAGTGGAACTGCTGGGTCATAGAATATGTGTATGTTTAACTTTAATATATGCTAACGATATCCAAGCAGCAATGCCAATTAAGACTTCCACCTGCGATATATTAGAATTCTAGGGACTCTACATACTTGAAATCTTGGTATTCTTATCTCTTGAATTTTAGTTATTCAGGTCAAAGTGTAGTGCTGATAACTAATGAGCTTAAGCACATTCCATATGTTTATTGTCCATTTGGCTAACCACATTTGTGAAGTGTGTCCAAGTGTCCGAGTCACCTGCCATTATAAATACAAAAAAAAATAATTATTAAGGGGGATTACTTGTATTTTTTAAATTAATTTCAGGGATGTTTTATTGATTTGTATGTTTTTAAAAAATATCTCCTAAATATTAATATTTTGTTAGATGTATGTATTATAAAATTCTTCTTCCACCCTATAGATTGTCTTTTTATGCTCTTAATAGTGTCTTTTTAATGAGTAGAAGTGCTTCAATTTAATATATTTCAATGTAACATTATTTTCTTTTTTGTGTGTTCTGTTTAAGAAAACCTGAAAGATGTTCTATTTTTCTCTAAATGCTTTATTTTATATTTTCCAAACTTAGACCTATACACTATCTTGAATTAACTTTTGTGCTAAATGGGAGGGAGGTCCAGCTGACCATGCATCATTTGTCAAAGAGAGGGAATCATTTCTCCAATGTAACACATTGTCAACTTTTCCTTGAATCTACTGACTATTATTTATAATTCTGTTTCTGGATCCTATATTCTGTTTCTCTACTCCTGCACCAAATCCACTGTCTTCATTAACAAAATAAAAATTTTAGTAGGATAACTTGAATACTTTACTTTATTTACAAAGGAGCAAAAGCATTACGGTTTGTCCTTAGAAAAAAGTAATTTGTTCTTGTAAAGTTACTATAACTTCAAATTTAACATATTGAATAATAACTTTTATTGCTTTTCATTTAAATATAAAACATATACCTTTCTGCATAAACGATTACTGTTATAATATGGCACTTATTTTATTTTTATTCAACAACTACAGTGTGCTTGATGCCAGGAATAAAAAATGTAACTAAGACTTGCTTTCTGCTCTCAACGTGTTTAGAAAGGAAAAAGTTGTATAAACAGACCAACGGCAATTTGAGGTGATTTGCTAGTTCTGTGAAGTAAATATCTAATCGTTTAGAGTTTGGTGAGAATGGTGACCATGAGGTAGTCTAGAATTTGGAGAAAAGCCCAATGGCATTTCTCAGGAAACTGGATGGAGGCCCGTAACAGATGGAGTTGAATCCAACCAGTTTACTGCTTTATAGAGCAATAAAATTATAGAGCAACAGGGGGAAATGTTGAAGAGATCAAAGGATGTACAATTTTATTGTCATCTAAGCTATCTAGTCAAGGAGGTGAAAATAAAATAAAAATCTGCTGATAGAAATAAAATAGAAGGGCCAGGAAACTAAAAATTCCTATAAGAACAAAGACAGGTACGTACAAAGGGAATTTCAGAGTGAGAAAGCCCACAGGATGGTAGAATGTGGTTGTGATGCTGAAGCAATTAATGGACCAGATTTCCTAGACACGAGGGGGAATGAGGTCCTTGTGTTATCTTCAGAAAATGACTTTCCAAGATTCACATGGGATGATGAGATGAGGAAGAAGGCTTTATTTGCGTAAAGTTATATTTCTCAGACTTCGAAGTTCTCTGCCCCTTAAGTTAGTCCTGGGAAAGGTGCAACTGCGATTCCAGCAAAGCCAGAAATAGAGCCCGTGTCTGTAGTTTCCGTTCCATGTTGTAGCCAGGTGTGGTTCAGCATCCAAACTAATTAAAATCTACTAGTCCATGTGTGGAGTCCATCATGGCCATGTGCCATGTGGGCACAGGGGAGTGCATCTCCTTGCAGCAGGAGTCCCAACAGGTCCTGGCACTGAGAGGAAGAAGAGAGAGAAGGGTGGGACTTCCTTTGTTTGGAAGTTTAAATATTTAGGTTTCATTTGCTTGCAGTGGCCACTGACTCCATTTCAAGTGTGACTGCTGGGAACACATCTTCCCACATCACTCAGACCTTACTGGGCATGGGCCTACCTGGTCTTTCCTTTCCTCCTTTCCTGTTACATAATAACCAGGTTATTACAATGGCATCAGTTGGAGAATAGGGTTATTTGAATTCAAATTGTGGGTGGATGGGTAGTTCAAAGTGGTACCTTAGGATTGGAAGATTTGAGAGGAGTTGAAGTTAAAATCACTAGAAATAAAAAAAAAAAGTAATTGAAAGATTAGGGTACTGGTTGGTCTTACAGACACTGAAGTAATTCAGGACTATGACACAATATGGAGTGGAGGGAAAATTAGTAATTCTGGTAGTAAGGTCCCCAATAAGTGAAAAGAACAGGGATTGTTAGCTGAGGAGATTAAGAGGGTGTTGTTGCCAGATGTGATTAATCTCCATGTGACAATGAGTTAGACATAACTGTGACTGAGTAATGACTCAGACTGCTGTTGAAAAGCCAGAATGATGTCCGCCTTATCTAACAACTCTAGAGTAAGTGGAATCTGTGACAATGAGTATCTTCCATATGAGAGTGTTACATAGTCAGGCTCCTCTTAACAATATGGATACTTGTGAGAAAAGGGTCTGTAGGTGATTTTGTCCTTGGGAGGGCATCATAGAGTGCACTTATCCAGCCCGGCTAGCATGGTTCAGTCGTTGAGCGTCAAACTATGAACCAGGAGGTCACAGTTTTATTCCAGGTCAGGGCACATGCTTGGGTTGCTGGCTTGATCCTCATTGTGGGGCATGCAGGAGACAGCTGATCAATGAATTGCTTTCATCATTGATGTTTCTATCTCTCCCCCTCTCCCTTCCTCTCTCTGAAATAAATAAAAATATTTTTAAAAATTTTTTAGAGTATACTTATCCAAACCTAGATAGTATAGCTAACTACTGTAATTGTATGTACTATACTTTTATATACCTGGCAGCTCAGTGAGTTTGTTTACACTAGCATCACCACAAACATGTGAGTAAGTGAAGTATAAGCTTTGATAGTGGCTTTTCTTTTTGTAATGTAAGTGCTTGGCTTAAGCTTTGATTGCCAGGACAAACACTTCAAAACTGGTTATCTGGAATGAATAAATGCACTGACAGCCACAGGACTAGATAAAGAGCCAGGCCACCTCCAACCTAAATCCTTTGTTTTAGAGATACTGGTTGATTTCCATAACTGTACATTTGAGCCACTTGTTTTTTTCTCTTCCTGAGCTTTAGATGCCCTCTCTTATGCTTTAAATTCACCAATAAAGTGTGAGCCTGAGAAACCCTAGGCTCCAACTTCAACTGCAATAAAAGCAGAAGCCCAGACCCCATGTGAGTGGGCCTGTCTACCCACTACCTCTCTGTGTGCCCCTAGGAGTGCCTTGTACATTATAGGGCCTGCTAGTAATAAACTGCTTTTCTCTTCAAAGTTTCCTAATGGTTACCACTGAAGGGTATCTAGCAATCATGGTAAGAACCATCAGGGTCAGTGCAGCCTTAATATTGGTTTACAAAGGCGAGATGTCTGTGGGAAGCTCACCAGGACCCCGGTGAGTGCTTTCCAGACATTTCTAATCCATGGTGTTGCAATTGATTCGCTGAGATGGCACAAAACAGCAATGTGTTGCACGAAGACATTACCTTGGCTCCTACTTCTCTAGGAATTTTTCGGCTCCATTATAATCTCATGGGGCCACTGTCACTTATGTTGTCAGTGGTTGATGGAAACGCCATTATGCAGCACATGACTTGATTGGAAATGGGATTCTCAGGAAGCCAAGTTTCTCTTAGACAGGAATGTAATAGGGAGACATTGAGGGTGCCTGGTATATAGTTAAGAAGGCTTGGAAATCGTCTTTCAGGGAAGAAGTATAGTCTGGAGGGGGCTACATGGGCAGGTAGAGAAGGAGAAGGGTGTTGGTGAAGCAGTGTGGAATTAACAGATGTCAAGAATTTTAAAGTAATTAGACCTATGAGTCCTTTGACAGGTAGATATCCTGGGATTGGTTGTCTAGGGATAGTGATCAGAATCCTTGATGCAAGAATGCATGAACTAATCTCAGAAGTTTGGATTTTATATTATTTAAAGTATTACATATGTCTCCTTTTCCCTCCTTCGATACCTCCCAGGCTACTCCCACCCCCCTAGGAGAAGCCCCCACCATCCCAGTGTCCACGTCCATTGGTTATGCTAATATGCATGCATACAAGTCCTTTGGTTGATCTCTTACATCCCCCCTCTTCCCTGCCTTCCCTCTGAGGTTTGATTGTCCATTCGGTGCTTCTCTGTCTCTGGATCCATTTTTGTTTATCAGTCTATGTTGTCCATCATATTCCACAAATAAGTGAGATCATGTGATAGCTATCTTTCTCCGACTGGCTTATTTCACTCAGCATAATGCTGTTGCCAATGGTAAAAGTTCCTTATTTTTTTTTATAGCTGCATAGTATTCCTTTGTGTAGATGTACTACAGGTTTTTAACCCACTCATCTGTTGATGGGCACTTAGACTGTTTCTAAATCTTAGCTACTGTAAATTGTGCTGCTATGAACATAGGGGTGCATGTGTCCTTTCTGATTGATGTTTCTGATTTCTTGGGATATAGTCCTAGAAGTGGGATTACTGGGTCAAATGGGAGTTCCATATTTAAATTTTTAAGGAAACTCCAGACTGTTTTCCACAGTGGCTGCAGCGGTCTGCATTCCCACCAGCCGTGCATGAGGGTTCCTTTTTCTCCACATACTTGCACTTGTCATTTGTTGATTTGTTGATGATAGCCATTCTGACAGGTGTGAGGTGGTACTGCATTGTCATTTTGATTTGCATCTCTCAGATGATTAGTGACTTTGAGCATGTTTTCATGTGTCTCTTTGCCTTCCATATGTCCTCTTTCAAAAAGTATCTATTTAGATCCTTTGCCCATTTTTTTTAATTGGATTGTTTATTTTCCTTTTGTTAAGTTGTATGAGTTCCCTGTAAATGTTGGAGATTAAACCCTTATTGGAGATAACATTGGCAAGTATGTTCTCCCATGCAGTGGGCTTTCTTGTTGTTTTGTTGATGGTTTCTTTTGCTGTGCAGAAGCTTTTTATTTTGTTTTAGTCCCATTTGTTTATTTTCTCCTTAGTTTCCATTGCCTTCAGAAGAGTAGGTGGAATGGAAGGAGAAAGATTGATTGTAGAAAAATCAGTTGAAATAATTAGTAATGATAATTTAAGAGAAGACAAAGGCATTAGTAATTGGGAGGAAGGGAAAAGCCAGATATTATAGATACTTCAGAGGTAGAATCTACTAGATTTGTTTTTGGATCTGAACATGGAATGAATATGGGTAGATAGTGAGCAATAGTGCTTAAAGTTACCTAGTTTTCAGATTAGAAGTCTGAATGAATGCCAGGAGAGTTAATTAACTGATGAAAATAGGGGTGATAGCACATATTAGGCTGGGTATTTTGGACTCTCTTTTTTATGCATCCTCAACATCCAGTATTTTTTATCTGAAACAATGCCATATATTGCTTGGGGAATTATCCTGCCTCCTTATTATAGGCAATATATTATATGTAGCTGACTCCATTGCAAGTACCAGGGATGGCCAATTGCAGTTTGGTATATTATTGGCCATACAGATGAAAGTATTGGCAAGAGAGGCTATTTCTTTGGGTTCTTAACTGCTGAGAAGAAATTACGTAAACCTAAAGCTACTGGTCATCCTAAAGAATAAAGCCTGTATAGAAGACAGCTGATCTCTGTGACGGAAAAAGCAGATTTTGATGACATTTCTGAGCTCCTTAATATAATCATCCCCAAAGTTTATAAATCCTTGGAGTTGTTTATTTTTTAAACAAAGCCAAAAAATTTTGTTTTCTCTTTTCTTAAAATTCTCTCTCTCTCTCTCTCTCTCAATTTAAAAGTCTTAATTAATGTTGTTGAGGAGGGAGTGTAAGGGCAGATATTTTTTAAATTAGAAATGCTAAATTCAAGGTGTCAGTAATAAAATCTAATAAAAATGGTTAGGGGGCAATTCCTAATAAAGAGTCTGAAACTCAGAATAAAGGCATGGTCAGAGATAAAAGAGAAAAACTGTATATAAAAAATACTTTTGAAGTCATGGATGTAGAAATTTCATCCAGGATGATCAAAGAAATCAAGAATTGATGCAGCTGGAGAATAGAAAGCTCCAGTATTCAGAAGCCAAACCATAGAGCAGACAAAAGAGGTGTAGAAAGAATGGTTAGAATGACAGCCAGTTGAGAACGTTCTGGACATACTGTAGGTGAGGGAAGCATGTTTACAAGGCCAGAGCACTTCCGGAATCTAGATAGTGCTGCTCTAAGTGCCCCCAGAGAGACTGCTTCTGGGGAGTGACAACACACGCAGCTGCAATAGAGTGTAAATCAACTTAGCACGCTGTCTCCTTCAGCTAACGTTTGTTTTTGTGTGTTAAGACTTTATGTGAGGGAAGAATGTGTTCATTTGCATTCTGGCACAGGCTTCTTATCTCAGACACAGTAAGTTTACTGGTCACACTTTTTGAGTGGCATTGATGTACTATTGATCTCTCTGCTAGTAATTATTCTGTAATATAACCAGATCAGTACATGGTGCATGTCATAGGAAAACATATAGATTTTAATTATTATATAGACATTTAAACATGAATAAATGATAGTAGGGAATAAACTAGATATATACAAACATGCGTTATTCAAAGAGAAGGACGTAGGAACTCTTTGTAATGAAGGAATTTCCTGAATAATTTTGAAAACAAAAATTCTGAATAGTACAATGCTTTTGTTAAAAAAAAAAAGTATCATTTGAAATTCAGGTATCCAAAACTCACTGATTGTGCTGTCTGTGAAAGCAGAAGGGGTGAGGGTGGGAGGCAGAGTGCTCAGTACCTCCTCACCTCTGTGCCACTCTTGAAGATTCCGAAATGGAACCGCAGAATTCTGCATTTCACACTCTGAAAACTGTTGGGTTGACAATAAAAGGCAAATAGTTTTGAATTCTGTATTGATGCTTGAGTGTTACACTTTCTGGTTCTGTGACCTGACGAAAGCCATTTAAGCTTCTTAAGGCTCGGTTTCCTAACCTTTTAAAACTGGGATGTAATAGCAATTATAAAAAGTGGTTGTGATGATCTAATCAGTTGGCATAAGTGAATGTGATTTGTGAGGTGTAAGGATTTGACTAACATAACAGAGTAGGTTAATATTTCATTTGGAGAGGACCTCTTCAATTCTCACCACCACCCCATTGCTTCAGGGAGCTCTGGCAGCAGGGAGCTCTGGCAGCTCTGCTCAAGTTCATGCTAGAATCTCTCAAGTTCAAGAGCTCCAAGAAACTTGGCTTTTTCTAGGCAAGTGAATGGAAAATTTGAAAAATGAGCATCTTGTTCTAGTGAAGTCTATAGCCATGATCAGCAACTTCACAAAGTATGTGAGGCAGTCAGAGTCCATACAACACTCTCAAGAGTATAACTTAAACTTTAAGTCATGGGAAAAGCACTAAGATAAAAATATGTAAAATGTTGCTTTTTTCCATTTTAGAGGTTTTTATTCAGAATTCTAGTCTCAAAAATCTCTTTGAGTTGCCTTTATATTTACTCTTTCACTGATTTATTTCCTTTTCTCTCTTTCTTTTTACCATTCTCCTTCTTCCATCGGCTTTTTGTGATAATTTGCTCCCTAATTCCACTTGTAGAACTTATTTTTGGGATTGGTACTCATGCACATGTGTAGCATTTTTTTCTTTAAAACTTAGAAATTATACACACATATTTCCTTACTTGTCATATGTAATTTTTTATTAAAAATATCTTAATCAGTAAAGGAAAAAAAAGAAACTTAACAATAAAAAATGACATTACAGGTGTCCTTACTTCCCTCATTCATTGCCCTTTGCTCCATCAACATTGAGTTTCAAAGAAAAATCAGCTAAAATTTCAAAAATTGAAGATTAAGAATACGTGAAAGATAGTCACACATCTTTTAAAGACAATCTTCAAAGAAAAGTTGCAAAGGTGCATTGAGTAAGCACAACAATACTGAAGTAAAAAAGCTGTGCCATTATTAATTAAGCACTTACTGTATATTAAGCACTCTTCAGATTTTCTATAGCTATTAACTCTTAATTCTCATAATACTTATATGATGGCGATCCCATTAGTATCTTCATTTTACTTATGAGATCATTGAGGCACAGAAAGGCTGAGTAAATTTTTCAGAGTTACACAGCGAGAAAATAAGGAAGCAGGGTTGATCCCCTTAAAAGCCAAAGACATAGTGAAGAAAGCATTTGCACTACTGTGACTCCCGGTAACTTTGTGGAACGGTATGGGAATAGGTGAGTCATTTTCACTGATTCACATTTTCCTGAATCCCACACAGCAGCAGGCATTAGACTCAACAGATTGTTCCCTAATCATCCAAATCCATGTAGCTCCTCATGAATAAAAGTTTTTAATATTTTAAAACTATTTAGAGATTGGCAGCTGGATACTCTATTAATTCCTTTTGGAGCATGCCTCTTAAGATGGACCTTAATGAATGCAGCATTTTATTTTAATTAAAATACTTAGTTCAGGGAATATTTATTAATGATTCTAACAGCAACAGATGGTCTGTTTATGTGTTGTAACAATCTTTACCCAAAATCAGTCAAAATAATTAACAAAATGTAAATTATTAAACATTTAAATATGTATTATGTATCATTACCATTCCCATAACATATTTTAATTTTTATGAGAAAATAGGCATGACAGTTAAATAATAATAATAATATGTAGAATATTGTATAGCAAATTTTCAGGAAACTAGATTTTTTTGTTTTATTCTATTAAAAATATCATTTGTGTTGGTAGCATTATTGCTATCCAGAAATGAAACTAAACCCAAACTAAATAAACATAATTGTTCTTTGATAAGGACATTATAGTGCTTTACAAAAGAATTGCACCTACTACTGAACATGTTTGTCATTCCTCCCCCCACCCCGCCCATTGGCACTCTGTGAACAGTTCTTATCCTGTCCATTCATCTGCAATTTGATAGGATTGCTCTAAACCTTAATTTATTTGATGTGCTTAAGAATCTTTAGTCACTGATCATCAGAGAGATCCAAATTAAAACAACAATGAGGTATCACCTCACACTTGTCAGAATGGAAATATCAATAAATCAACAAATGACAAGTACTGGCGAGGATGTGGAGAAAAGGAAACCCTAGTACACTGCTAGTGGGGTGCAGCCACTGAGGAAAACAGTATGGAGTTTCTTCAAAAAATTAAATATGGAACTCGCATTTGACTCAGTGATCCCACTTCTAGGAATATATCCTAAGAGATCCAAAACACTAATCAGAAAGAATGTATGTACCCCAATGTTCATAGCAGCACAATTTATAATAGCTAAGATATGGAAACAACCCAAGTGCCCATCAGTAGATAAGTGGATAAAAATACTGTGGTACATTTATACCATGGAATACTATGCAGCTGTAAAAAAGAAGGGTCTCTTACTGTTTGAGACAGCATGGAGGGACCTGGAAAGTATTATGCTAAGCCAGTCAGAGAAAGACAAGTGACACATGATTTCACTCATATGTGGAATCTAAAGAACAAAATATACTGATGAGCAAAATAGATCCATAGACATAGAAGCAGGGAATAGGCTGTGGAATCTCAGAGGGAAGGTGGGGTTGGAAAGGTGGGTGGGAAGAGATTAACTGGGGAATTTATATGCATATATGCATAGCCCATGGACCCAGACAACAGCATGGTGAAGGCCTGGGAGAAGGGTGGGTACAGGATGGAGGGTGTCAATGGGGAGAAAAGGGGAACATCTGTAATAGTTTCAACAATAAAGATAAATTTAAAAAAAAAGAATCTTTAGCAGAAAACAGCCAGGATGTACTAGTATACAGGTTTACTTCCTCTTTCTTGCCCCTGCCTCCTCGTGCTGCACACTTTGTGCTGCCTCTAAATCTATCACTTTGATGCTTCAAATAAATAGTACCATTTTTATCATCTTCATGTTATTGGTTCATCAACGTGAGGTGCATTTATGTATCTCAGGGCACGTTGTGGGTAAAGCTTGATTTTGTTTTGTTTTGTTTTGTTTTGTTAATCTTAATCCTTACCTGAGTATATGTTTCCATTGATTTTTAGAGAGAGTGGAAGGGACGGGGAGGGACACAGAAAGAGAAACATTGATGTGAAAGAGATACATCGATTGGTTGCCTCTTGCACCCACCCCATCAGGGCCAGAGATTGAGCCTGCCCCTGAGGTACATGCCCTTGATAGGAAATGAACCCTAGACTCTTCAGTCTGCAGGCCTACACTCTATCCACTGAGCCAAACCAGCTATGGCAAGGCTAGATTCAAAGTAAATAATGAAAGATAGTATTTTATTTTATTTTTTTATTTTTTGAAAGTCATCTGGGTCAGGTAAACATAAAATCCAAACTTAAAAAAGGGATCTTTATTGTTGAAAGTATTTCAGATGTTCCCTTTTTTCACGTTGACAGAGAACCAGAAGACATTAGAAAGTCAGCTCATGGTTGAAGGGTGGGTATAGCACTGATGTGCACCAATTTGGTGCAGCAGTGGGATAATATGGGACTGTTTGGAAGTTATGGAAAGCACGAGCTTCACAGCACAGATTTTGAAACCCATGCTTTACTGTGTAAAGAGTGTATGCATACATAGGGACTAAATAACTCCATTTATTTTGTTTAATTTTTATTTATTGATGAGAGAGAGAGAAGGAGAGAGAGAGAGAGACATTGGTTTGTTTTTCCAGTTATTTATACATTCATTGGTTGATTCTTATATGTGCTCTGACCAGGATCAAACCTACAACCTTGGCATATCAGGATGGCACTCTAACCACCTGAGCTACCCAGCCAAGGCCTTAAAGAACCCCATTTAAATTCAAGTTGTATTTCAATTCAAATTTTAATTTAAATATTTAAATTCCATATTTTACTTCAATTTGTATTCAAATGCTATTCTTTAATTTTAGTGTCAGGGCTCAAAAACAACTTAAAGGTCATTCCAACTGTTTGAATTTTGTCATCTTAGCCAATTTACTTAAAATTTCTAAGCCTTAGTTCCCTCACTTGTACATTGGAGATAGAAATAGTACCTTCCGGATAGATTTGTTGTGACAATTAATTGGAAAGTCCCTGCCATAATGTCTAGATATGATGAGAGACTAATCTATCTTTCTTTAAAACACACACACACACACACACACACCCCACAATTGATGACACAAGTAAGTTACAGAAGGTTAATTGATTTTTTTCCTGGATCAACAAATAGCTGGAAATGACAGAAATAGAAATGATGTACCATGAAAACCAGGTCAGGGTCATTTAATTAGACATTTCTGATGTGAATTTGCTGAGAAAAAATAGTTGTCTGTCAATTTTCAGGTTATAATTTGCTACTAATAGTCAAATTTTGTCCACAGGAATAACATCAGTTGATTAGTTTTTGAAAATGTTCAGTAGCTGCACATTTAAATGATTTGCTTTAAAATATATAAAAATTACTTAAAAATACCTAATTTGTAATTTTTTCTGGTTAGTTCTAATATTTACAAATGTTTTATGATAAGTGATATTTTCATAAACTTAATTTTCCCTTAATTATTTTAATTTTTTGTATTTAACTTAAGACAACCAAATGATCACATAAACAATTACTATGAGTTTTAACCTCTTAACAATTTTAGTATCCAATTGAAGTAGATTTTCTTACAGTTAGATAAAACTCATAAATCAGCAAATACAAGTGTGATACTTTATTATAAATGCACTATTTTTTTTTAATTTTGGGGGGCATTGAAAACTTCTGTTTTGCTTTCTAGCAACTACCTTCTACATAAACAACAAATGCTGATTTTAGGGAAGTTTAAAACTCTAAATATACCAGATACTAACTGGTTAAATTACTTTGACATTTTTTGGATAGATGATTGGTAACAGAATTCACTGAACCACATTTTTTTTATACTCACTACTGGGACCAAAATAATTTATTTTATGACATGATTTAGCCTAAACCAAGTTATTGATTTGTGTAACTTACCTAAAAATAAGGCATAAACATATAGTTATTATCCAGGTGTTTTTTTAAATATATTTTATTGATTTTTTTACAGAGAGGAAGGGAGAGGGATAGAGAGTTAGAGACATCGATAAGCTGCCTCCTGCAACCCCCCTACTAGGGATATGCCTACAACCAAGGTACATGCCCTTGACCGGAATCGAACCTGGGACCCTACAGTCCGCAGGCCGATGCTCTGTCCACTGAGCCAAACCGGCTGGGGCTATCCAGGTTTGTGACATTGGACTTTATGTACTTTCTATGAAAGATGTCAACTTAGCAATGATGATTCTCAGCATGCAGCATGTTCCGCCATCCCGGTCCCTTTCTCCCTTCCTTTCACCCAAGCAGAAACACCTGTGATCCATTCCGGATAGTTGTTGCCGCCCTGGAATAGATTCAGTTCAAATGTCAGCATGGAGGTCTTAAGGCTAGGTGCTTCCTGCGGTGTCTGAAAACTGCTCCTCACTCTGCATGTCCTTCTTAGGCTTAGGTGGCCCAGGAGGTTGCTAACTCTGTGAAGTGCAGGAACATTGCCTTGGGGTATCCAGGGCAGCATTATGTCCAGAGGGCTGCAGGCATTAATCATCAGTCTTCTCTGCTGCAATGGTGGCAGGGAGGAGAAATGGGGATTAGACAAGCCAGGTAGAATTTGGCTTTTGAGAAAAAAACGAGTTGTGCTCTCCCTGCATGTTTAGCACTCTGTCAACCTTCTGGGTAACAGATCCTGTCTGAGGTCTCTTTAAACACCCAAGTAAAGCACACATGCAGATGCTTAGAGCTTGGTGGACAAAGATCTGAGGATATCTTCAGTAGGAGTCTGGCTTATTAACTACTGTCAAATATCCACCTTCTGAAACCTTAGTACTGCTTGAAGTTTTGTGTGAATAAATCCACGGCTCTTGGGATCAGAAATAAGGAAAGTGAGAAAAGAAAGATCTAAGATACATTTAAAGAGTTTAATCCCTTGGTAGTAAAGGTCCCCTCCCCACACCATCCAATCAATTTTCTGATAGTTTATGAGGTGTTCGGCATTTTTTTGTTAGTTTTTGCCAACTTAATCATGTTTCCTAAAGTATAAAGTTCAATAGATTTGACTCAAATTTATTTTAGTATTCCTGCTAAAAAACTCATACCTATATTTTTTTCTCTTGCTCTTATCCATTAATTATTTTAAAATGAGTTAATCTATTCCACTAACTCAGCACATAGATGTTAATCTTTTAATTTTCCGTTTTTACCTAATCATTTCATTATCATTTTGACCTCAAGTAGTTTTAGTAGCACTTTTTAAAACAAATGCTGGATTCAATTTACCCTTCAACTCATGAATCTGGGTGCCACATTCAAGTGCTTTGTCTTCTAGGCATTTCAATGGCTCTTCACCTAAAGATCTTAATGTTTTCTAGCCATTCAATCCTTACATGCATTTCTTAACATCCTCAAACTTTCTCCATTGAGTATACACCTTGATAATCTTTTAATCCTTTTTAAAAACTAACTCCTCTCAAGTGTTTTTTGTATTCTTCAGACTAGATTTGATTACCTACCCTGTGAAAAGAGTGGCCATATTTACCTAGAGCAGTGATGGCGAACCTTTTGAGCTCGGCGTGTCAGCATTTTGAAAAACCCTAATGTAACTCTGGTGCCGTGTCACATATAGAAATTTTTTGATATTTGCAACCATAGTAAAACAAAAATTTATATTTTTTATATTTATTTTATATATTTAAATGCCATTTAACAAAGAAAAATCAGCCAAAAAAATGAGTTCGCGTGTCACCTCTGACATGTGTCATAGGTTCGCCATCACTGACCAAGAGGCTGAGCAAGGTGTCTGCACAGAGTTGATGGTCAGGGCAAGCTTACTGGATGAAAAATTGGAAAATGAGTGAATAGGGCACTCCAATTCTTTCCATAATTTTAATTTCAGTCAAGAAAAGAGGGTAGATGCCCTGCCTGGTGTGGCTCAGGTGGTTGGATGTCCTCCTGGGCACTGAAAGGTTGCTGGTTCTATTCCTGGTCAGGGCACATAACCGGGTTTCCAGCTCAATCTCCAATAGGGGGCAGGAAGGAGGCAGCTGATTGATGTTCTGTTCTCACATCAATGTTTCTCTCTCCTTCCCACTGTCTTGCTCTAAAAATCAATGAAAAAATAAGAAAAGAAGGTAAAAATATCAGGTCTCTTAATATAGAACTCATTGAGAAGAAAGAATATCAATTATTTTCCAGGAAACTTAACATAACAGATTACTTGAAAATACTAATTGAGCATTTAGTCCAGTTATGAAAACCTTAGATTTACAATCACCTTTGACAGTATTACCCACTGAACATATAGCTTAGAGATGAGATTTGGGTACATTGATTAAAGCTGTGCTTTGAATTTACTGAATAAATCATTCTTCCAAAGTATTCCAGATTTTTTTTAGTTTCCAAATTCTCCTTTGTTGTCTCATTGGAATTAACTCACAGATGTAAAGATTGACACTGGCTGGACATCATATAACTTTATAATTTAAGTGTGTGATTATGTTGGCCAGTGGTAATTATTACATATCAAAGCCTTTCTTATCTGTTCTACATAAGCCAAGAAACTTGGATACAAGTGTGTGTGTGTGTGGGGGGGGGAGGGATGAATAGCAGTAATAAAATTTAAGGACATAAAGGCCAAAGGTTTGCCATTCTGGAGTGCTGTGGGTATTGTAATGGTGGGTTACCTTTATTTTCTTGCACTTGTGTGGGGAAAAAATAATTAAAGCTCTCTCAGAAGTTATACATAAGTAGATTAAGGAAGACTGCAAAATAAAAGTCTTCTATACAGGAAAGTTGGCAAATTCTAGCTAAGTAAAATCAAGATGCACCACTCAGGGACATCACAGGCATAGGTGAGAGGAAGGTCATTGAGTGGCTTACATAGAAGACCACTGCCTCATAGTAGATGATAACACAAAGTGTCATTTTTCTAATATAAATATACAGAAAACACACTGTATAGATATTGTTTATTGCCTGTAAAAGCCACTCTCATTTTCCATTGCATATTTAAGATATTGTATGAGTAGAGGCCTCTCAAATTGAAATTGATTTTAGGTGAACTGATTTCTTAGTTTTAGCCTGTAAAATATAAAGAGAGGTTCACTAGAGACTTCTGGGAAGGTTGATCTTCATTGATAAATCTTTTTTTTTTTATCAGCTAAATATTGAAATTGGTTGTTATGTGCTAATATATAACCAAAACAACAAAGAATAATGAATAAAATAATGTTACATCCATGGCAAAATGTCTACAATTTTGGAAAAAAACTTGAAAAGTAAAATGTTTAAATTAAGGTATTTAATTAGAAAGCTCAATTTTCTGTCTATCACCTGGTTCTCTTTATTATGAATACATTCAAAAGAAAAACACACTGTATATCTACTCTTCAATATGTGTGACAATGTAATGTGCACAGCACCACTTTATCTTTTGTCTATGTCCAGTGGATTTAGATGGCTCTGCCTCCTGGTTTTTTAATATCCCATCTTTCTTATTCTTGATCAGTGATGCATCCAGAAACTTGAGCACTGGTATAAAGATTTACTTTTCCTCATCCAGAAAGTTCTTGCCCTTGAGCAGGATTCAGTATAAGCTTGCAATATTTGAAGCAGTCATCTAGCAGTTGTTTAACATGGATGAGGATGCCCTAAAGGCTTATACTGAAGGAGTTAGAGCAGGTTGTCAATTATTTCTGCACTCAGGGCTACAGACTAACAATATGCTTTATTGAGGCTACACATCAGCTGCAACCCCACAGGCACTCCAAAACAGCATTAATGGTGAGGAACTGAAAGTTTCAATAGGGTTGGTTTTCCTTGGTAGTGAGCTCCTAGTAATGCAAAGTCGGACCAGGATGTGACAGTTATTGGTAAGATAAATCAGTGCATCAGCTATACAATGAACAGATAAAGTATGGCAGCAACAAGTCATCAAATTATAGCTCAAACTCGAAGGTCTGTGTGCAGAAGGCCTTTATGGCACTGAGACCTGCGCCTACTAGCAGACCTGCATCTTACTGCAAGAACACTTAGAACAATCTGAGTGTTCTTGCAGATGTTGCTTCTCTGGAATAAAAATGTGGCATGAATTTGCCTTATTAGAATCCCATATTATAGTCATTTTGTTATGATCTAATCATGGAAATAAAGAATGGAGTGTTAAGGCATCTAATTAGAAGCCCTGAACCAATCTTTGCTATGGTTAGGAATGTTTATGGTGAACACATTTATGTACTTACAGAATAAGATAGTGAAGACATCATCCATAAATATTATATGGGAACTCTTGGTGACAGAGACACAGATCTAACAAATTTTGAGGTTAAATTAGTTCGAGGGCAATAAATGCCAAAGCAGTTCACAAGACAAAGCCGATTCACATGAACATCATTAATTTATCTAACCAAATGAAATCTTCCCTTCATCAGAAATGTTGTGCTCCTATACAGGATGCTATGGGGTGGTCTCACTCCTAGCAATCAGGTGTTTCTTCTGATGCTTCCATGTCTGATGCAGAAAAAAATATATTTCCTCTTTTATGGATATGTGGATAGATCTGATACAGTAGGAAATATAGTATCTATCTCTCTCTCTCTCTCTCTCTTTCTTTTTTTTTCTTTCTTTCTTTTTCTTTCTTTCTTTCTTTCTTTCTTTCTTTCTTTCTTTCTAAGCACCACCTCTCCCCCCCAACCATAAAACCAATAAAAAAATTTCTTTCTTTCTTCTTTCAGTTCTTTATTGTTTTAGATCCTCTGAACTATTTTGTCATCCCTTCCATTCTTTACTTAGAACTCTGTGGGGTGGGTCGTTAGCCATGGTCCTACCCAGGTCCTGACATTTTACTTCTTTCTCTCTCCTTGTCCTGCTGCTTTGCCCTCTTCTTTGATATCCTTAAAGCAAATTTTACTTATCTTGGAATTTGGAAAGTAGATGGAAAGAAACTGTCTTTGGAAGATTATCTCCCTCCCCCCCCCAAATGCCTTGACTTCTGATAACTACATGGACTAGATTTTACAATCTTTTCCCAAGGCAATGGATGTCTCTGGGTTTAGTTTGAAGGAAAGAAGATCCATGAAATAAAAACAGAATTAAGGGAAATGAAAATTGCAGGGGGAAAAAATCACACCAATATATTAAAATATTATTTTTGTCCTTTGTCAAATATAGTGGTAAATTCACTTTAAGTTTTCAGTCTGTTCTTTTTCTGGTTACAGCCTCACTTCTTTTTCTTCTTGTCTATTTCTTGTTCTGGATAGGGACCTAGCTCATTCATACTAGATGTGATGTGTATTAGGATTATCCAGAGAAACAAAATCTATCTATCTATCTATCTATCTATCTATCTATCTATCTATCATCTATCTATCATCCATCTCTATCTATCATCTATCTATCTATCATCTATCTATCATCTATCTATCTATCTCTATCCTATCTATCATATATCTATCTCTATCTATCATCTATCTATCTATCTATCTATCTATCTATCTATCTATCAATCTCTATTTATCACCTATCTATCATCTATCTATCTCTATCTATCATCTATCTATCAATCTCTATCTATCATCTATCTATCATCTATCGATCATCATCTTTCTTCTCACCTGGAAAGAGATTTGATGTAAGGTATTGGCCCAAATGATTACAAGGCTGAGCAAAGTCTAATGATCTGTCATCTATAAGCTGGAGATACAGGAAACTTGGTGGTATAATTTTTCAGTTCCAGGTCCTTAGAGCTGGAGAGCTGATGAGCTGGAATCTGAAGGTCTAACAACTGAAAGCACTAAGTGTGGGGAGAAGACTAATGTTTTAGTTCAAGCAGTTAGGCAGAGAGTCACTTAACTTTCTTCTAACTTTTGTTTTATTCAGGACATCAGTAGATCGAATAATGCCCACCCATGTATGAGTCCACCTGCTTTACTCAGTCAACCAATTCAAATGTTCATCTCCTCCAGAAACACCCTCATAGACATACCAGAAATAATGTTTAAACAGATCTCTGGGCATCTCACGGCCCTGTCAATTTGACACAAAATTAACCATCACAAGGTGTGACTAAATCTCTCCTGGCAGTTAGCTTTCTTCTTTACTATTAATGAAGAAAATGAAATCAGTAAACTTTTATTTATTTTTTGGTAGAGGACTCTGATGCCCACTTTTACGTCACCTTGTCTAGGCTAAAGGCTAAAGTCCAGTCTGTAGTTGTTTAATCAAATGTTAATCAAGATATTGCTAAGAAAGTATTTTGTAGATGGGATTCAAACCCATAATTAGTTGGCTTTAAGTAAGGGAGGTGATCATACACAGTCTGAGTAGGCATACGCAATCAGGTGAAAGGTTTTAAGGGCAAGATTGAGGTTTCCTGAAGAGGAATTTCCACGTGTGAGCATCAGCTTCTGTTTGTGCCTGCGAGTTTCCTTCCCAGCCTGGTCTTTCTGACAGTCTGACTCCAAATTTTAGCATTTCCTAGCCAACCGCCGGAATCATGTAAATCAATTCTTTGAAACAAATATATATCTCCTGCTGGTTCTGTTTCTCTGGTTGAACCGTAACTGAATCAGGAACAAAGGAGTTCGTGAGTGATAATGACTTAATATATCGTCTTCTTATGAAAAACTTTTGCTTCTTAAATCTCTTCAAATGTTGGTCTTGTATGTTGTGCCCAATATGATTCTCAGTGGTGTCATTCATATACATTATGCTACAAAGACCACCTCTGGAATTTTCAGCGTGATAGCCTTGGTTTCAATAATTTCCTCTGAAGTGGTGAACATGTGTGAATTTGAGGCACTAGAGACTCAGCTCCCTTGAGCTTCAGATATGCCCAGGACTGAGAGAATACTATTAAGTCAAATTGTTGAAGAAACTGCGGGAGGTGAAGGATGGGTTTTGCTCATAAGGAATTGCTGCATTAAGGTTATGGAGTTGTTTTCCTAAAAGCATGATACCTTGCAGATGGAGGCCCTGGAGTGTGGTACTGGAAACTGGATTTCTAATTCTGGTATTGGACAATAGCATAAGTGAGGCCATACTGAAAGGTTGGTGGTCTAATTACAATCCAACCATTGTGCGATGTACGTTCCAGAGCCTCACACCACATTTACTGAGTAGAATGAGATTGTGTACTCAATAATTTCTTGCATTTTCAACTTTTCTCTTCCTATATTTCCTCACTTCCTGATTGTGTTGTTAATTTCATTTGAATAATTCAGAAAGGAACTCTCAATTCTGATACATTATTCTGATGAAAACGGTATTGCTTGGGTTAGTATAAAATTTCTGCATATCTTTGTCAGATCTTCACGGGAGTTTTATCTAATTTATTTAAATAATATTTCAAAGCACCCTATAAAATAATCTGGAAGCACTGAACTAGCCAAAATAATTTTAGAAAAATGTTCAGCTTTCAAATCCTATCCAACTGTCAGGATTGCAGTGTCAGATCACCCAGCACCACATGTGTGACCCCATGGCATGCTGTCTTCTTAAAAAGCATGTTCTGTTTCGCTATCCCCGCTTCTTTTTTCCATCTGCCTGCTGACCCATGTGGCTGTTTTAACATTCACCTCAGTGGAAGCCTCATACCTGCCTGGCCAGCAGAAAGTAATACAATGACAGCAGTTTCTGTGGGACTGCGGAGGAGGGGATGGGAAACCTTGAATGCCCTGTCTTTTTCTGAACAGCTAAAATTAAGATAGAGGACAGTTCCCGGAAAAGTCATGCCCTGGAATTTTCAATTGGCACACAGCGGTTTAGAGAGTGGATGAAATGAATGGGCAATCTATTTCAGGGCAGTTTCCTTTCTGGAAGAAGGGGCAATTTGTTTTAGGGTCACATGCTGAGTAACTATCTGCATAAGAAACCAAATAGTTTCCTAGCACAAGTGACTCCCACAGAATCTGTGAGCACTCACTCAGGAAGATGAGTTTGTAATGAATCGGAGTCTGTCAACACACTGATCAAGATTGTGTTCACCTCAGTGGTCACGGAAAGGGTGTTCTGGGTGGTAATTGCTTCCTTTGGGAACATACAAGGTTATTTACAGGCTGATTTTCATCTGCATTTCTCCCACATTTCCTGAGATGACACTGAATTAGTGTCATTTCTTCAAATAATTGTGTAAACCGTTATGCTGTTTACTGAATTATCATCTAAAGCAAAATAACATTTTAAAAGAAAAGTAGCCAAAATTTTAGTTTTACTTTCCCCCTCGAAAATAAATTTTGCTGCACATTAACTGAAACGAGAGCAAGAGGGAGAGAGAGAAGAAATAAATTTTCTTATTAAAAGAGGTAATCATCTTTGGATAATCAACAGAGGCTCTGTGAACTCTAATTATTTTAAGTATATAAGGCTGCAAAAATTATTTGGGGAGTATCACTGATATAATTAAAAGTTCATTGATAGTTTTTGAAAACACTTCAATGGCCATATAATTCATCTGATGTGAACATTCACACTAAATCGTATTAGAGTGACTGCTAAATTTTATTTTGAGGTTATGTATTTATTAGAATCTCGAGTTGACATAAAAAGTCTCATGTGTGGTAAAAACAAAGTTTGTCTTAAACCTCTGTGAATTGCAATCGCCAAGTCTCCTGTAGCTTTAAAATGTACCCAATGACGCTTGTGGAGGATGAAAGCTGTGTTCCCTGCAGCCTTCGTGGTGTTGCGTCTCTAGTGCTCTAACAATCCAGTTTGGTGGCATCTGCGGCCCTGTGGTAACTCAGGAAACCTGCCTGATGGAGCACCTCCGGAGGCACAAGGCTGGGTTTAAGTGATTGAAAAACACTGAAGGAGCTAGCCAAGGCTGTCTTGCAAAATGCTCTTTCTATATAAACAGAAATTGTCACAATAAAAAAAGAAGACAATTCATCCATATCATTGCGTCAAAAAGTTTATTTGTTCACTGATGACCCAAAAATCATTCCTAAAAAATGGAACTGGTCAAAGGCGATCAAGGGCAACTCATTATTTGGGAGAGAATTCAAGCTTTAAGACAGCTGACTACGCTTTTCAATAATAGCGGTCTCTTTAATCACATTTAGGTCGATAGTGAAATATTTACTGCGATGCTTCCAGAATGATTTGAAGCCAGATCCTTGGAGAGCATTGATAATAGGAGGCGTCCTTATGCGAGGTGTTCGTGTGCCTCTGGAAAAATGCCTCTGATATCAACCTGTACATCATAAATAATCAAAAGTTATTTTAAGAGTTTTCTTAGCCCCAAAATAAAATTACCTGGGACTAAAAACAGAATATGGCAATTCTCACTGGGGGAGGAAGAAAATGTGAGATTTTAGTGTATCAATAATGAAGCTCAAAACACGGTAAAGCTCAATTGTATAAAATTTGAAAGACAAAGTTTCTTTTATAAAAAGTACTTTTATATACAACGTTTCTTTTATAAAGAAACAAAGTTTCTTTTATAAAAAGTATTTTTTTATTATGATTGTGTTTGTTATAATTGTTGCTCTATCTTTTGTTCGCTCTTCTATTTTCATTCTGATCTTTCCCGTCTCACAGTGTCACTAAATGTGCTTCAGTTCTGGGACAGAGATGATGGACTTTTCTATATTTAATTGATCCCATCCATGAATTTATTAAAAATTAAATTTCTAGAATGCTGTATTGCTAAAAAACAAGTGCTGGGTCAATTTAAATTATTGATGTATATCTTCAGAAAACAAGCTTAATAGCTTATTATGAAGCCTATTTGAATGGAAAGACAAAACAGTCACTCACCGAAATTGTCTAGCAGCACTTCACAGACAATTGCACAAATTATCCAAAAGCAACCATGACATGAGCTCCGTTCCATTTATAATATGACATAGATGATATGGCCCACTGCTTATGGGGCCATATCTCAATTATTTTAAACAGAAAACTTTAACAAATGCACTTAATTAGAGCTCAGTTTTAATCAATTGCAACCTGGCCAAGGCAATGTCACTTTTTAAAGGAGCAAAATCTTTTCTTCAAACAATTATGGGACTTGAAAAGATCATATGCATGGGATGAAGCTCTAATTCTAAAACACTAAAGATGCTTCTGCAGAAATACCTAGTGGCAAACATGCCTTGTGCAGCAAATAATGGTGAAGAAAAAAAAAATTTGATGGTCTGTGATATTACCAGTGGGACATTTAGAAGGGGCTAAATAGTAAGTTTATAAATTTCATCTTTAAAACTCAAAATTATAGACTGAAATTATTGTATAAAAATATTTTATTTTAGATGCTCCTGATAAGTAAGATTAATAGTTTATAATTGGTAGAGCATCAAGATAAAAAATACATATCTCATGTACTTTTAAGAAATGATTTATGGCTTTGAATTAATTTAAAAAGAAAAGCATATAGATGGTAATATTGGTATATTCACATACATTATACTTACAATTATATATGGTTAAACATATCTGCCAGGTGTTTAAAGATCTACATAATATATTATTATTTTTTCTTTTTTATTGAGTTTACTGGGGTGACACTGGTTAACAAAATTATATAGGTTTCAGCTGAACAATTCTACAACACATCATCTGTACACTGTATTGTGTGTTTACCACCCCAAGTCAAGTGTCCATTCATCACCATTTATCCCCCATTCCCTTTTCTATATCATATTATTAACAGTATCAATTAAATTAATCATTTGCAGAATATTTAAAAATTCTCCTACAGTATTAAAGAAGAATCCTACATGTGTGGACAACACAATGCTTTACAAATAAATGCATCTGTCAATTTTCAGAAGGGTATTATTGAAAACTTTCATAATATAATGGTCCTTCTTGATTGGCTTCTCATTTGTAATACATTATAAAAATATGAGGGTCAGAGTTACATGATTTTGCACAAAGCATTCTACAGTTTATCAAGATATATGTTAATGTGTGCATGCATATACACAATTACATGTGTTATGTATATATAACTTAGTATTCAACTTCAGACTCACATTCAGCTGCCATGCCCGTGTGCAGGTGCCTGATGGTTTATGGCTGATTGGGCTTATGTCTGTTCTGATAAAATTGTCTTAGTAGATGTCTAATATTTTTTATATCTCTGTGTAAAACAAGACGATCCAGTGTTGATAAGCAGCATTGCTTATCCTAATACTCCAGTATATATGAGTGCATTTTACTGTCCATGTAAAATTTCATTATTGACCCATGTAATGAAAATTTGGGGAAATAAGTTTATAAGCACTTGCTAAAACAAGAGGGTCATTTAGCTGTGGAAAGAAGGCTTAGAGTTGAAAGTGTTTAATGTTCAAACTATAATAACAAAAGCTGGATGTGTACTTATATGACAAGTCAAAAAGGAATTGGTGCAACTGCTAGTAGTAGTCAGGAACGATATACTAGACTTGCTGAACCTGGGATTGTATTCACTCCTGAAATGTTCTGTGGTTGGCAAAAATCACAGTTTAAACTGTCAATGTCTCTGAGAAAAAAAGAATTAAGGATCAAATTCAAAAAGTTCTATTTTTAATGCTTTTTAACTGAACATATATCTCGTGACTATCGAATTCTTTTTGTTTGTTTGTGTTTTTAGTTTTCACAAGAAATAAACTACTGTAGTCATAACCCAGGTATGTGCCCTGCCTGGGAATTGAACCTGCCACCTTTTGGTAAATGGAGCAATGCTCCAACCCACTAAGCCATACTGGCCAGGTCAATTGATTTATTTTTTCCTGTCCCTGTCCTTGCTCATTCTCCAAGTATGGATTGCTGAATGCTGACATGTTTTCATAATTAATAGGATTATATTGATTCCAGATTACCTAAAAAGGAATCAAATGTTTAAAATTTTCAGCAGACAAGTATAAGACAGTGTTAAACTATAGTAGTCACCTAGCTGGTGTGGCTCAGTGGTTGAGCATCTACCCATGAACCAGGAGGTCACGGTTAGATTCCCAGTCAAGGCACATGCCTGGGTTGCAGGCTCTATTCCAGTTGGGGGCATGTAGGAGGCAACCAATCATTGATTCTCTCTCATCATTGATGATTTTTATCCCTCTCTCCCTCTCCCTTCCTCTCAATGAAATAAAAAAAAAGAAAACAAAACATTTTTTTTTAAACCAAAGCTGTTGAATGTTAAGGGTAAATTTAATTCCACTTGCATCTTCATTTTTATTTCGTTATTTAAACTATGAGTGTATGAGGTAAAGAAGGGTATATGATGGTTTAATGGGTTCTGCTGTGTGCTTACCATACAAAATTTTGGGTAAAATTAGTTGCTCTTTCTCATATCTTCAACAATTTCATGTCCTTAAAAAGTCATCCCTGTCTTCTTCCTAAATTTACCATTCTGGTATCATCTTGAAAAATATGAGAAGAAAAAAACCTCCACACTGTTGGGAAATAAATTCTATCGTGGGTGACAAAATGATAACTCTTACTAGAGAATCTTAACTCTTTCTCTTAGATTTTTCATATTAGGCCACCTTTGTATTATAGATGGGTTTTTTTTTTGTTTGGTTTTTTTTTTTGTGGTTCAGCTATTAACCTAATATAAACTAATTTATTAGTGGATTACTGATATTAAAAGGCTAATTATATTAAAATTGATAAAATTCCATGACAAATGAAAATTTCCAGATCTCTATAATTATTCAAGATGTTTTATAAAATTATTTTGCTGATAT
>NW_006286005.1:290389-305921 GCF_000327345.1 Myotis davidii
ACACACACATATAGATATATGTATGTATATATATGAAAAGTAGTTTCTTTTATTCAATGTGCCAAACTACTTATTCTAAGACATTTACCCCCAAACTTGCCCTCTCTAAATATGACTTGGTGAAACTTTCTCTTTTATAGTTGTTCAACTCAACTAAACATATTTCTAGATTGACACTGTGCTTTAGAAAATCCAAAAGAAGATGGTGCAATTTCATAGTCAGTATTTGATTTGATACTCCGTTAAATTTAAGTCATGACCCAGTAAGATCCTTAAAAAAGGATTCTTTTTTTTTTTTTTTTTTTTAATCCCAAGCTGCATTCTATGGAGCTGCTGCTCTGTGAACTGACTTCAGAAGTCTGTGCTATGTAGGAACAGAGGCCGGGATTAAATTCTTCTTAGACTCCTCTGGAGCAATAGGAAATAACATTTCATAGTAATTAAACTCTTCCACCTGTGGAAAGAGAACATAGAGTTGTCATTTCTACTCATTCTGTGGTATTTCTCTAATCAGTTACTTCCTTGGTGAGAAAATTTGACCTTCCAATTTTGTATGGAACATAGGATGCCAATATATGTTCCCAAAATAGGTATTTATACCTATATCTTCAATATATAGATCTTGTAACATAGAAACCCACACCTGAAACCTATATGTTCATATCGACTAATGCCACCCCAATCAACTTAATATATAATTTTTGAATTATATATGAGCGTTTATTCTAATACTGCTGGCAGTATGGGAGAGCAGCCTGTCTTCCACAAAAATATGCTTTGAAACCCCCATAAGACAGCTGCCGATATAGGGTCAGACAAAGATTACATGGGGAAGTAGGGACCACAGGCACAGGGAAGTAGGAGGCTGGGGTGAGACTTCATAGTTTGAGCAACAAGGTTGTTAATCTTTCCATGAGAATGGACTGCATTCCATGATTGACTCCCAGGTGCAAGATAAATTCCCAGGTCCTGGGGGCTTGCAACTCCCAGCCAGGTCAGAATGTCCTGTCTTTAACCAACACAAAGCAATCATGGTTAACAGAACACAATATTTCCCATAACCTTATTTAGTCCCCACTATTCTATTCTTGCCCCTAACATTTCCCCACTGCTATTTCTATCATCTCAAATCTATGAGATTAGTTTTAGATGAAAAAGTCTCATCCCGCTGGACTGCACTTGCTTCTGCCTTGAAAGCAGTTCCCAGGGATGGAGTACGCCAAATGCAGGATCTTGGAGATGTTTTCTATTGACTGAGAATGGTCAGAAAGATTAAAACAGCCCATTCTTTTAAATTCCTCACAACCATGGTTATGCTGCAGCAGCAAATAATCTATTGCTGCCTGATCTTCTAGATTTGCCTCCCTGACCTAGCTCAGCTCTTGACTTATTCCCCTATATGTGGGATAAATCCCACATACCTCCATACAAAGCCCTGGAGATGGCATTCATGGCTCTTACCATGTTACATTAAGGGGGCCTACCATTGCCAGCATAACAAAAATGGCTAAAGCGATATATTCAGCAGGGCTCCACAGGTGGAGATCATCATTGCAGTCCGGTGCCACAGCCTTGAGAAAGTCTCTTTTGATTTAGACCCTGTGATGTTTCTAAGGCATAAAGACAGTCAGTCACCCTAAGGAACAGGGCCCTGGTGCTGCTAGCAGGGATAAATAGTTACCCCACATATCAGAAACCAACCAGCCATCAGCTTAGTATGTCCATTACTATAAGGGAAGGTGATATTATCAGAACAACTAATATTGTAGTTATTAGATCCTGAAAGACAATAACTTGAACACTCAGTAACAGTCAGACATTTGCCACAGGGAACTACTGCAGTAACCTTGAGAGGAAACATCCCTGCATCCTTTCCCAAGACAGTGGGTCCCAACATATGAAGGTCCCTGTATATGACTCCCCAAAATGAATAGAATAATTCTATATATTATCAATAGAATTCTCCTACTTAGCAAAATGTAAAGGTCCATTCTATACAGGTTCCTCCATTGCCAGCTTCAGAGCAGTTGGAGTGGTGAGAAGCATGCCTCAAATTCTCACCCATTTCTTCTCCGGTTGGCCCATCATCCATGCTCTGCTCAGGTCTGTGTAACTGCCAACCACATCCCTTCAAGGATCTTGGCTCTGAATTCTTTCAGAGAAAAGAGGCGCTGGGTCTCTTCTGTAACTGCTTCACGCTGACGCGGGGTGAAGTTTTCCTTCAGAGCCAAGAGATCTTTGCTCTCTGTCAGAGGGACGATGAGTCCTGGTCATGGAAGGAGGTGGCAATGGTGCCTAGAGGTGATATTCCTTGAGTGGGAGTAGGGCTGGTAACTTGGTGGAGACAAACTGTGTTATAAAATTTAGTATTATTGGGCAGAAGTTAGAACAGCAAGAACTACAATAAGTGGTCTGGTGGAAAGAAATAAAAACATTTCAGTTCTAACAATTTCCTATTGAAACACAATTTTTCTCCCTAAAATCACCCTCATTTTTATTAAAGAGCCAAATTAAGACCAATTTATTTACTGTATTAAGTCTAATTACAATTTGGCCTGATTATTTGCATGAACAAAATAAGAATAATAGTTGATCACATAGGCTATTTTAAATAGGTATGATTTGCTGGAATTTCATGATCAAACTTTAACTAGCCCCACAGGGCAAAGAAGCTGAGCCATCTAGCTGTCATTAGGTTTGTCTACAATACCTATAGGCAGGTGAATTCTTCAAGTTGAGGTCTCCAATGATGTCTTGAGGTTCCTTCATTGCCATCTCTCAGGAAAGCAAACTTCATTCCTTACCTGGAAAGATGCCATGAACCATGTAACCAGGCTTTCTTCAAGGGGCTCTTATTGAGTCCATTCCTTAAAGCTTTCTGGTGACATCCAGAGTCCAGGTATGTGTCTGTCAGACATGACATTCCAGTCAAAGTCTGAGTTAATATTAATATAGCCACAATTGGAAACAAATCTTATTGAATTCATGCAAAGAAATGTATTGCTACTTATTAAGAATTGCCAAATTCTGGAGGGACAGGTAAGGAGAAAAATATATAATTTGCCAATTGCTTTTATTTATTTTAATATATTTTATTTATTTTTTCAGAGAGGAAGGGAGATAGAAAGTTAGAAACATCAATCAGCTGCCTCCTGCACACCCCCCACTAGGGATGTGCTCGCAACCAAGGTACATGCCCTTGACCGGAATTGAACCTGAGACACTTTGGTCTGCAGGCCGATGCTCTATCCACTGAGCAAAACCAATTAGGGCTTGCCAATTGCTTTTAAAATGCTTCCTTGCATCTGAAAAACAAAGAGTTTAAGAATCAACAAACTTTCAACAAGTTACAAAAACTATATAACTATTTTCAGTTCATTCAGTCCCATAATCAGTATTTTTTGTTTCTCCTGATTTTTCCTACCAGTACTTCTATAAATCCAGATATTCTGTAGAGTTCTAATAATTTTCATCCAATTCAAAAGGGATGATCTGAAAATGTCAGAGTCCTTTCCATGGTTCCCTCAGAAGAAGTATATTTTTTCCACATGCATTATAACAGAACAGTGACTGTTTCTAAATGACAAGAAGAAATTTAAAATGACACAGTTATGGACTTGATTATAATAGACTATTGTCCTTTCTGCAAAATACAATATTCCACAATATTATAAATAACAATTAGTTTTAAATGAAAGCATAATATAGTTATTATTATTTGAGAAAGCTTCCCATGTATCTTAAGCAGAAAATGTTCCTTCATGAGAGAAAACAAATTCTCGAGGCATTCCAGGGCCTATTGGAATGGTCTAAAGTCAATTCTAGGACAAGAAAAAGTTTCTTAAAATTCAAACTCTGGGAAGGTTGTCAAACTTATTTTACCAAAAGATCGGGTATCATTATTATTATGCATTCAAAGTGACAAAAGGATATTAAATACAAACATAGACTAGCAATCTTCAGTTCCTATGATTAAAAAGATGGCTTTCTTTTTTTAAATCAAATGCCTGATTAACTTATAGAACTTTTGCTTCCTGGGCAAAAACAAGAAAGATGTTTTTCCTTTTAACATACCAGTCAAGAACGAACCAAAATGAGGTTTATTCTCTAACTTCATTTGTCCTTGGGTGTGGTTAGCAAATGACACTAACTGGATTTCTGTTATCTCCCTGAGTAGGTCGTTATAAGCTATTTATTTACCCTCTGGATAGGGAGGCAAAACATAAATCATTACCTCTTAAGTGTCCTTGGTTTAGGGAAGATAGGATTTACTAGATGACTCCAAATTACTCTTTAACCATCTCACTTTCCCTATTCCACTTGTCCTGGCTTACTGGCCGGTGTCATTTATATCATTTTTCCCCAGCATTTCTCTTTAAAAATTCTACAACTTTCACAAACCTTCTTCAGAAACCTTACAACTTTCAAAAATAATCAGCTTTAGAACCCACTTTCTTTTTCCTTCAAAATTTATCTCCATGCTTCATGCCTTCTATTACACCAAAACCATAATTTCTTTCTAATTAGTTAGAATTCTTAACCCTTAGAAAGCTTAATTTTTAGGTGGCATGTAAGTAATTAACATCCCTCAGATTAGCAATACATTCACATTTTAAGAGATATTTCAAATAGATACAAGACATTTAACAGATTCAAATCCATCCTTTAGATTCTCCATATGCAGCAAACTCAGATTAATATTTCAGTATCCTGTTATTTCAAAATACCTAGATATTTAATAATTTTTACTATTTAATCCAGCAACTCAAAAGCTTTAAGTTACCAAAGTCTTTGGAAAACTATGGTTAGGCATATATAATTATCACTAAGAAAGCTTTATCGTATACCTTTCATTTTAGTTATATTTATTTTGCCTTAACAACTTTGAGATTTAAAAGCCAATTATTACCCAAGGCATTTTTTGAGCAAATTTTGTAACAGGGATAACTCCTCAACATTCAGCAACTTTTATGTGAAAATACTATTCTATTTTAGTTTTCCATATAAAAATGGGTGTGCCCTTCCCCCCCTCCCCCCCGCTATTTCTGTAGCCTGCTGGAGGGCACTTCTGCATATCTGGTCCTCCTAGGAAAAAGACTTGGGGGGTTAGAAGGTTTTATTTCCCATGTATTTTTTTTTCTTTGTGAGTAGATTAACAATATGTAATCTTGCATATAAGAAGAGATCTTTAAAATGGAAACAGAAAAACCACTACAATAAATGAATGAGCACTCACAAAAGGGTGGACTGGGACATTAGCCTTAGAATCTTATCTCACACTAACCCAGCACAGTAAATGTGTTCTGAGTGTTACAAAGCCTAAACAGCAGAGACAGAGGATTGATTCCCTATGTTCATAAAACAGAGAACAGCAAACTAAAATCCCCCAAAGGTAAGCAAGCAAGCAAAGAACATCAATCAGTAACCAAGTTACATTACAGACAGACAAGAACTTTCACTAGTCAAGAGTTTTCCAGTAGCTGATGCCTTGAGAGGGAGAGCAGGAAGGGTCCCCAAGATTAAGAATTCTTGGCAGCTGCTGGGAAATTCCTGCAATCCCAGCCACAGGTCCAGCCTGCCACAAGTAGCTGGGGACCCTAGCAAAGAGAAATATGGCCTGTCTTTAAACAAATTAAACCAAACATCAAAGACACAAAACAACAATCAGCAGAGACACTCTATGTACAATATTTACAGCCATGCACAACCCACAGACAAGAGCTTCACACCATGCTCCTTGTCTGTCCAGCCGCAGAAACCTCAGAATGCCTGTGTTTAAAACTGACCGAAGCATAGCAATGTCTCTTGTCTCGGAGTGGATCAGACCAAGAACTCCGAGACCAGGCAAGGACCACTGGAGATCCCTTCCCACTTGGAGGTGATCAGGCTCCTCCAGATGGGAGGCAGTAAAATGCCATTCACTGTAAATGCCTCTTCCTACAAAAACGCTTGATTCAACTTAGGTCTCAGGTGAGACAATGGGGATTGCTGAAGTTGAGGCTGGGACTCAGAACAGGAAAATTCCTGGCAGAACTGCAAATGAGTCCAGGCCTGAGCCTCAGGAACCCCCAGTCTAGGCAGCAAGTGAGATCCCCATATTCACCCCAGAGGAGTCCCTTGCCTTATGTTCCCTTTGTGGTCACCAGAATATGTAACTGGACAATCAATGGGTCCATGTTGCCTGTCACTACTTGAGCCAATTAAGCAGAGACAGGGTTGAATTATATGAGTGTGGGAGAGCAGCAGGTCATCCACAAAAACCTGCTCTCTAAAGAAATATTTTTTAAAAGGCAATTTATATTGTGACTAAAACACATTTGAGTTAACCTCAGCATTAGAAAAATAAAAACTCAAGAAACCAACCCTACCTGATTTCAGAAGTAACCATACACCTAAACATTGACTATCTTTCTCTCTTTTAGGAAATAAATATTTTATTTGTTTCCCTTCCTGTCCCACTTGCTCCAGAGAGCTCTATAAATTTATATTTTCATGTAAAGCTCATAGCACACTTAAATTTCCAAGATTAATGCAGAGATTTTATGCATTTGCAATTGTGTACAATTCTCTTTTGTATAGCACTTTGGTGTCTACAATTTGGAGCTCAGGGAAGTTAAAATATCACCCATCATCATTTTGGAAATACAAGGTTCTGAGGGGTTAAAGTCAATCACTAGGACCATGAATATCACCAATAATTATACACCTGGGCCGACTTAAATTGAATTTTAATCAGCTTCTGTACATGCTCAGCTCTTGAGAGGAAGTTTTTGTTTTGTTTTGTTTTGTTTTTACCACATGAGAGACAAAGAGACAGCAGCTGAAATAGAATCCATTGCTTCAAATGGCTTGGGTGCTGATTGAATTTAAAATTAAACATTTTTGTTCCCTGATTTAAGATGTTTGAAATGGGGAGGCAGGTGTCTTGTAAAAAAAACCCAAAAAACTGTAACTCAGCTATAAAACACAAAATGCGGGGAATGAAGGGCTTCACTATTCATTTAAAAATGAAGAAGAGTCTGTATAACAGTCTTGGCAGTTTCCAGAAATCAGCTTTTGTACAATAAACTAAAATTTCAAGATGCTTTGCTGGTTCTAGATTTCACTAAATTTTAATGAGGAATAGCATAACTTTGTCTGAAAAACAAGACTGGAAACTCTAAAAATCCTTTTTCATTTATTTACCAAATCTTCCTTAAAAATAATATTTTTAAATAAATAGAAATACAATAAATATCTTCCAAAAGATTATTTGGTAACAAGATAAGCATATATTATGTGACAGAACCACAAATGCTTACATGATTCTCCACCTAAGATGTCCCACTTAATATTGGCAGTACAAATTCCATTCAATAATTTGAAATAATTTTAGTTTACTTAAATGGTTTATTCAAACTATATTATTTTAGAGAGGAAGAGATGAGGCAGTCAACCTCAGCCTCAGTAGGGAGAGACATCCTTCTCTTGCAATGTAGCAGATCCAAACACGATATTTTCAGTATGCATTAGAGATTTTTTACTTTGTTTTTCCATCAAAATTGTATACTAAAATTCGATATTCTCCTTTCAAATAAAGTAAATTCCCCATTGTGTTGAAAAAAGTTGTTCTAAACGATTTTAAATTTAAAGAGGAAAACTTCAATAGCAGTCAACAAATAAGAAGCACACTGGTTACTTAAAATTCTCTCTTGGGTATTGTCCAAAAGACTCTAGGGATCTTGGTAAATAGAGTATTTTAAGAGAAACAGAAACATACTTCAAAAATGAGGTATTGAATTTCTTCCTGAACTTTTTATGTCTAGAGCCTGTTGAACTAGGGAATAGGGATTTTAACAGCCTGTATCTTCTTTTTATAGTGGATCTTGGTTGCATAGTCTTCAAATGATAAAACCACAGGAACATCTGACATTCTATTTTATTCCAAAAAAATAAGAGAATGAAAAAAAAATCTAAGCACAAAGAGTAGATGGGAAAAAATCTTGACTGGAAACTAAATTATTGGTAAGTGCCCACCTGGTAAAAGGAGTCCAGGTCCAAAGACAACCAGATACTATATGTCCTGTTATTTATTTATTTAAACTATTTTTTTTCAATTACAGCTTACATACAATATTATATTAGTTTCAGTTCTATATCCCTATGATTAGACATTTATATAACTTACAAAAGTGATCACCCAATAAATCTAGTACCCATCACATCAGTCACCATACATAGTTATTACATTATATGGATTGTATTTTCTCTGCTATATTTTACATCCCCATGATTATTCTATGACTACCAATTTATACTATTTAATCCTTTCACCCATGCCCCAATACACTCTTCCATTGGGTGACTGTCAACATGAGTATCTATGAGTCTGTTTCTGTTCTGCTTATTTGTTAATTTTGTTTCTCAAATACAAGTGAAGTCATATGCCGTTTGTATTTCTATGACTTATTTTACTCAGCACAATACCTTCTAGGTCCATGTATTTTGCTGCAGATGACAAGATTTCATTTTATTAATGGTTGTGCCATATTTTTTGTATATATGCACCACTTCTTTATATGCACCCAATCTATTAATGGACACTTAGATTGCTTCCATATCGCCATTGTAAATAATGCTGCAATGCACATATGGATGCATATGTCTTTTCAATTTAGTGTTTTGATAAATACTCAAAAGTGGAATGATTGGGTCCTTCTTTGTCTCTTATTAAAGTCTCTTGTTTTAAAGTCTATTTTGCCTGGTGTAAGTATTGCTACACCAACTTTTTTTGGTTTTGTTTTATTTCCATTTTCATGAAATAAATTTTTCCATTCCTTTACTTTCAGTCTCTGTCTTTCCATCTGAAGTGAATCTTTTATAGACAGCATATGTAGGGGTCTTATTTTGTTATCCATTAAGCCACTGTATGTCTTTTGATTGGAGCATTTCATTCACTTGCATTTAAAGTTATTTTTGATATATAAGTACTTATTGCCATTTTTTCTTCATATATTTTTTTATCTTTTTTTTCCTTCCGCTTCTTAAAGAAGAACCTTTAACATTTCTTATAATACTGGTTTGGTGGTATGAATTACTTCGGCTTTTTCCTGTCTGGGAAGCTCTTTATCTGTCCATCAATTCTAAATGATACCTCTTCTGGGTAGGGTAATCTTGGTTGTAGATTTCTGCTTTTCATCACTTTGAATATTTCCTGACAGACTCTTCTACCCTGGAAAGTATATGTTGAGAAATCAGCTGACAATTTTATGGGAAATTTCTTGTGGGTAACTAGCCCCTTTTCACGTGGCACTTCTAAGATTCTCTTGTTGACTTTATAATCTTTGGCATTTTAATTATGACATGTCTTGGTATGGACCTCTTTGGGTTCATCATGTTTGGAACTCTGTGTACTTGCTGGATTTGTGTATCTATTTTCTTTACCAGGCTAGGAGATTTTTACATAATTTTTTCAAATAGGTTTTCAGTTTCTTGCTTTCTTTCTTTTTCTGGCATCCTCATGATGCAAATGTTGGTAGGCTTAAAGTTGTCCCAGAGACTCCTTATACTCACCTCATTCTTTTGGATTTTTTTTCTCTCTTCCTATTCATTGTTATCTGCTCTTTATCTTCTAAATCACTGATTTGATTATCTTCTTCTCCAGAAACTCTGTTTCTTTGTTATGGGGTGGGGCCACAACATTAGTAACAAAGAAATTTCTGGAGGATGAGGCCTGGAAATCAGGATTTTAAAAAAATTCCCAGGTGATTCTAATGTGCAACCAAAGTTGAGAACCACTGCTCTAGCACCTTTTGAGCTGCTGCCCAACTGCTGGAGTTTAGAGTGTATGAGTCTAACTTCATGTGTGGGCCCTTTAAGAGGAACACCTAAGACTCCAGCAGTCCTCTGTCTCAGTCACAAGTCCTGCTGATTTTCACAGTCAGAACTTATGGTGACTTTTCTTCCTAGCACTGTAACTCTGGGCTGGGGCACCTGGTATGGGCCTGGAACCCCATGCTCTTCAGTGGGGACCTTTGCAGCAGTGATATGCTTCTTGATTTTTAGCATGTGTTCTTATTGTGACTGCCTCTCTGTGTTTGTTTCTATATATTAGGCAGAGCTGCTATGTCCCCTAATTTTAGTAGAGTGGCCTTATGTAGTATGTGTCCTATATGGAACAGTGGGACCAGCCAGTTTTGTGTCTCTGTCCCTCCTACCAGTTTCTATGTGGCTTCTTCTTTATATACTTAGTTATAGGACTTATTTTCAGCTAGATTTCAGGCAGTTCTGAATGATGGTTGTTCTATAGTTTGGTTGCAATTTTGATGTGGTTGTGGGAGAATCCAAGTACTGTATTTACCTATTTGCTCTCTTGACTAGAAGCCTTCCCTGAATTTTATTTTGTTGGCTTGACAACAAATTATTGAGTATATACTACATGCTGTGGTTTTGCAGAGGAAAATTAGAAGACATTATTCTTGATCCAGAATAATATAGATGCAAATGATGAGGAAAGGAATGAGAAATGATCTAGTAAAAGAAACCACAGTTTCAAATGTATTAAATAACAATATCAGAAAGAGTAAAGCTAAGAACTGTTATATAAAAAAGTAATTAAGTTTCTTTGCTAATAATTTTATCAGATCACACAAGCAACATGTTTACTCTAGAAAT
The DNA here is from genome assembly GCF_000327345.1 of Myotis davidii. NCBI lineage: Eukaryota > Metazoa > Chordata > Mammalia > Chiroptera > Vespertilionidae > Myotis > Myotis davidii. The sequence continues at coordinate 301,043 of NW_006286005.1, forward strand.
ATCACTATAGAAAACTGAAAAAAAGCAAACAGAATATGGACATATTGATAAACATTATAAATAGTGAAGCTGTTTTTTGTTTTTTTTGTTTTTTCCCATTCTCATTTATACAGGTGGGGCAAAAGTAGGTTTATATTGTGAGTATGCAAAATAATTTATTCTTGTATTATTATTCATTTTATTAATTATTGTATTTTTCATATAAACAATATAAACCTACCTTTACACCAGCCTGTATTTGTGTTTGTATGAATAAATAGTAAAAGATTGCTTCTCCCATTTTTTTTAATCACATTTTCGGAAGCCACAATTCAAATCGCAGAGTTAGCTTTCAACACTCCTCTCCTGAACATGAGGTTATATACAACCCAAGAAACCCTATTTTAACTGAAGTGCAAAATGGTTTTTTGAAATGTACTATGATCTTGAGAACAAAGCTTTGATTTGTAGGAACCATGCTTTCATGAGATAGAATGGAATTTGAGGTTTGAGGAAGCCAGAGTCTGAAAGACTTAAAGTGAGAGTAATTTCCTTGAGATATTTCCCTTCCAAAATGTAAAAAGCACAACCACTTGGCAGGGAACAGGATATCATGGAACATTAGAATAGAACAAACAATGTTATTGCTGCCCCCTCCTACATTAAAACTATGGATATGAGACTGGTAAGGCCCTGAGCATAAGGCTTTCTAGGGTAGAGTTGTGATGGCCATAGGGCTAATGAGAGTTTTCACATACAACCTAGCACCTAAGTACCATAAAACCTATGGCATGCGATGGGTCCATGGAGGAAGTCTTGAGTATTCCAGGATGGTACAAGGAATGCTGCTGAGGTTTCCTGAGTCTTGGGTTTGAAAGGGATTAGAAAATGCTAAGAGGGTCCACCAACCAGCAGAGGACTGGAATTGTGACTATGCAGACTCAGAGAACAAGGTTTTGACATCAAAAGTTGTGATGAGACATGCATGGCAGATGCAATGTATACAGTGGATACCAAAACACACTAAAGATCAGGCCAAGTAAGAAGTCAGTAGGAAGGAGGATGGTCTGTAAACCATATACTTCTCTACTGAACTGAAGGCATTAAGAAAGCTTCTGGGAACTGAAATCATCTTGAATGAGAAAAGTAAAAAATGAGAAGAGAATCTTGATTTAACTTAGTTGAGATAATAAATTTTACCCACAGATAACAGTTATTGTCCATCTTAATGTGAATTTTTTTCTTTGCTTTCAAATGGAAGTGGGACTTCTGAGCTAAGCTTCTTTCAGTTTTAGTCAAGTGCAAATTGTATGGCATTTCAATACTACTATTTACTTACTGAACACTAATGTTAGATAGTTTAGATTATTTTTTCTATTTTAACTAATTTATTTTCATTAACACAATAAATACCTTGAACTTACATTTTAGTGTGCCTCACTGATTAATTTATAATGATAAATTTCTACAAGTTAAATTATTGGATTAAGACATTTGATTATTTTAAAGGTTTTACTCCATATTTTAAATTTCCTTTCAGAATAGGCATAGCAATTTATTCTTCAACTAAAATTATAGAAGGGTTTCTATTTCTCTGCCCTAATACAGGACAATAGCAGTCAAAATTACTCAACAATTTGAAAGACCAAGACATGACAGTTTTACTTTCATTTCTTTGATTACTAAAAAATGCCAATACTTGATCAGTGACCATAGAGGGATTGGGATTTTTTAGTAATCAAAGAAATGAAAGTAAAACTCGCATGTCTTGGTTTGACATGATTACTAAAAAATACCAATACCTCTATAGACACTGATAATATTGATTATAGTTGTAGGTTTTATAAAGTTTTCTTCTAGTTTTTGAAGTAAAACAAAAATTTTTACAGGAAGCATTTGTTTTGCTTCTCATATTGGCCCTGCTCATGTGTGTGAGTCTGTCTCCATTTGCTCTTATTTAATGGGACAAGGGGAGGCCAATGTTTAGAAATGCAGTAAGTTGGCTCCAAGTCCATGTGAGTCCCTGTTCAAATGTGTCCATGATGAAAGCAGAAGAGAAAGTTAAGATTTGCTGGAATATTACTTTGCCACATTAAAGGTCCAGATGCCTGAGGGAAGCAAGGAGGGAACGTCAGCTGCGTGTGCATACTGGAAGGGACCTCTGTTGCTGTTCTGAAGATTTTCTTTTTTGTTTTTGTTACAACAGATCAAAATTAGAGCACTAAATGTGCCCCCTTTATAATTGGCACTTTGATGGTAAGGGAGAGAATTTAACACATTGACTCAAAGTTGAGTTAGAATACATACATTGAGACTTTTCCTTCAGAGTATTTTATGGTTTATATTTCCATCAGCAATTTATTCAGAGGTACCTTAATTGGGTAGTTCTAGATCAAAGACTCTGAAGGTGTTGGGGTCAGGTTGTTGCCCTGGCTATAGTCTTTTGAAGGCTTGACTGGACCTGGAGGATCCATTCCCAAGGTGGCTCACTTACATGACTGTTGGCAGGTATTATTAGTTCCTCGCTGGCTGCTGTCAGAAATCTTTACTTCCTCTCCATGTGGGCTTCTCCATAGGCTCTTTTAATTATCCTCACAATGCTGAAGTTGACTTGACCAAAGAACAAGTAATCCAAGATGAGACAGAAATCTCCATGTCTTTTGTGATCTAGCTTTAGATAACACATCGTAATTTCTTCAACATAATATTGATAACATAAGTCAGCCTAATTAATTGTATAAGAGGGCTCTAGAGGGATCCAAAAGTCAGCATCTTGACCCCCCTCCTACATGGATGCCAGTCTCACCCCACTTGGGTTGTGATTTTTCATCTGGCTGTCCCTCACAAACAGACTCTTCACATCCACACGGGCTCAAATATACTACAGGTGCCCACCCTTTTCTGAAGATGTTCTAGGCACTCTACTGGGCTCTGAAAACCAATGTCAGGCTTCACCTGTGTGGACACCCTTCTCACTATTGTAGAACTCTGGCAGTTCTCTTTGGGAATCTGTGGCAACAACTCCCCCAATCCTTACCCACTTGAAGGAACATAAACCTACCTGTTCAGTATCACCAATAAGGGAAAGCAAAGGACCAGAGGGAAAGGGATATAATTCTTAATCAGAGAGATATTGGTAGCATTCCCTTAAAAATCAGGAAAACAATGAGGTAGCAAACCTCGCATTTCTATCCATCATTACACTGGATGTTATATTAAGATGAAACAAATAATAGCACAAAGATTGAAAAGATCAAATTGGAGTATTATTATTTGAAAATGAAATGAAGCTTTACATAGAGCCAACCAAAAGAACTTATCAGTAAATTATTAGACACAATAAGGAAGTTTAGCCAAATGGTTGGCTATAATATCAGTATAGTCAGTGCATACAAATACATTAGTACATTTCTAGTCACCAAGAACAACCAAAACCACAACAAAAATTAGGGAGCATTAAATAAAAAACACATTTTACAATAGCAACAGAAATTATTTGGTACCTTTAACTAAAAACTAAAAAGCATTTGCAAGACCAAATAAAAATACCTAATTATATTGAAAGACTTTAAAGGAGACTTAAAGACTTAAAGAATTGAAATTATAGCTCATGTCCATGGAAAAAAGACTCAGGAACAAAATTTTAATGTATTTTTATTTATTTTATTTTTAAAAAAATCTTTATTGTTGAAACTATTGCATAGGTCGTCCTTTTTTTCCCATTAACCACTTCTAGGCTACTCTAGTCCCCCAACACCTCTCAAGCCCTCACCACCCCATTGTCCATGTCCATGGTTATGCATATATGCATACAAGTTCATTGGTTGATCTCTTCCCAGCCTTCCCTCTGAGGTTCAACAGTCTGTTCATGTTTCTATGTCTCTGGGTCTATTTTTGATCATCAGTTTATTTGGTTCATTAGATTCCACATATGAGTGAGATCTTTTGGTACTTATCTTTCTTTGACTGGCTTATTTCAATCAACATAATACCCTCCAGGTGCATCCATGCTGTTGCAAATGGTAAGAGTTATTTCTTTTTTATTACTGCGTAGTATTCCATTGTAAATGTACCACAGTTTTTTATCCACTCATCTACTGATGGGCATTTGGTTCTGTTTCCAAATCTTAGATATTGTAAATTGTGCTGCTATGTACATAGGGGTGCATATATTCTTAGGATACATTCCCAGAAGTAGAATAACAGGGTCAATTTTTAATTTTTTGAGGAAACTCCATACTTACTGTTCTTCATAGTGGCTGCACCAGTCCGCATTCCCACCAGCAGTGTTCTAGGGTTCCCTTTTCTCCATAATTTCTCAAACACTTGTTGTTTGTTGATTTGCTGATGATAGCTATTCTGACAGGTGTGAGATGATATCTCATTGTTGTTTTGATTTGCATTTCTCAGATGATTAGTTACTTCAAGCTTTTTTCATATGTATCTTGGCTTTCTGTATGTCCACTTTGGAGAAGTGTCTATTTATGTCCTTTGCCCATTTTTAAATTGGATTGTTTGTCTTCCTTTTGTTAAGTTGCATGAGTTCCCTATATATGTTGGAGATCAAAACCTTATCAGATATATCATAGCCAAATGTGTTCTCCCATGTAGTGGGCTCTCTTGTTATTTTGTTGATGGTTCCTTTTGCAGGTTAGAAGCTTTTTATTTTAATACTAGAGGCCCGGTGCACAAAAATTTGTTCACTCGGGGGGACAGGGGGTCCCTCAGCCTGGCCTGTGCCCTCTTGCAGTCTGGGACCCCTCGGGAGATAATGACCTCCTGGCTTAGGCCTGCTCCCGGGTGGCAGAGGGCAGGCCCAATCCCTAGGTGTAGACCTTGGTCAGGCTCAGAGCAGGGCTGATTGGGGAGTTGGGGCGCCGCACCCGTCATGTACAGAGCA
>NW_006286005.1:306666-317795 GCF_000327345.1 Myotis davidii
TATTTTGCAGTGCAGAAGCTTTTTATTATTGATATAGTCCCATTTGTTTATTTTCTCCTTAGTTTCCATTGTCCCAGGAGATGTATCAATAAACATATTGCTATGAGAGATGCTCTGATATTTTGCTGCCTATGGTTTCTTCTAAGACTTTTATGGTTTCACATCTTACATTTAAGCTTTTTATCCATTTTGAGTTTATTCTTGTGTATGGTGTAAGTTGATGGTCTAGTTTCATATTTTTTGTGTATCTGTCCAATTTTTCCAAAACCATTTATTGAAGAGACTCGCTGCTCTAATGTATGCTCTTGCCTCTTAACTCCTCTGTCATATATTAATTGTACATATTAGGTTGGGTCATGTTCTGGGTTCTCTGTTCTGTTCCACTGATCTTTCTGCCTGTTCTTATGCCAGTACCAGGCTAATCTGTGCAAAAGGACTTTGTAGTATAATTTGAAATATGGCATTGTGATTCCTCCAATTTTATTCTTCTTTCTCATGATTGCTGTGGCTAGTCAGGGTCTTTTTTCATTCCATGTACATTTTGGAGTATTTTTTCTAGGTCTGTGAAATATGCCATTAGTGTTTTAATAGGGATGGCATTGAATCTGTTGATTGTTTTGGGTAATATGGACATTTTAATGATACTGATTCTACTAATTTATAAACATGATATATTCTCCCACCTGTTTATATCTTCCTCTATCTCTTTATTCAATGTCCTGTGGCTTTTGGAGTACAGGTCTTTTACCTTCTTGGTTTTTATTCCTAAGTATCTTAATTTTTTTATTGCAATGGTAAATGGGATTGACACTATTGGTGTATAAAAATGCTATGGATATTGGGATGTGAATTTTGTATCCTGCTACATTGTTGAATTCATTTATTAAATCTAGTAGTTTTTTGATGGAGTCTTTAGGAGTTTCTATGTACAGTATCATGTCATCTGTGAATAATGAGAGTATTACTTCCTCCTTTCCAATTTGGATGCCTTTATTTCTTCTTCTTGTCTGTTTGCTATGGCTAGGACTTCCAATATTATGTTTAATTAGAGTGGTGAAAGTGGGCATACCTGTCTTTTTCCTGTTCTTATAGAACATGCTTTTAGTTTTTGCCCATTGAGTATGATGCTGGCTGTAGGTTTGTCATCTTTATTATGTTGAGATATGATTCATCTATTCCTACTTTACTGAGAGATTTTATCAAAAAAAGGGTGTTGGATTTTGTCAAATGATTTTTCTGTATCAATGGATATGATCATGTGCTTTTTGCCTTGAAATCTGTTTTTGTGCTGTGTTACATTTATTGATTTGTGAATATTGTACCAGCCTTGCATCGTCAGAATAAATCCTACTTGATAATGATGTATGATCTTTGTAATGTATTGCTTGATCTGTTTTACTATAATTTTGTTGATGATTTTAGCATCTATGTTCATCAGGGATATTGGCCTATAGTTGTTTTTCTCTGTCATGTCTTTATATGGTTTTGAAATTAGGGTAATTCTGGACTTATAGAAAGAGTTTCAAAGAGTGTTTCTTACTCTTGAATTTTTTGGAATAGTTTGAGGAGATTAAGTGTTAGTTCTTTGGATATCTGGTAAAACTTTTCTGTGAATCCATAGGGACCAGGGCTTCTGTTTGCTGGGAGTTTGTTTTTTTTAAATATATTTTATTGATTTTTTTTTACAGAGAGGAACGGAGCGGGAAAGAGAGTTAGAAACATTGATGAGAGTGAAACATTGATCAGCTGCCTCCTGCACAACCCCTACTGGGGATGTGCACGTAAACAAGGTACACGCCCTTGGCCGGAATCGAACCTGGGACCCTTGAGTCCGCAGGCCGACGCTCTATCCACTGAGCCAAACCGGTTAGGGCGGGAGTTTTTTATATTACTGCTTTAATTTCATCAGCAATTATAGGCCTATTCAGGTTTTCTGATTCTTCCTGATTGAATTTTGGAAGGTTATAATTTTCTAGGAATATATCCATTTCATCTAGGTTGTGCAGTTTGTTGGAATAAGGTCGTTAATAGTATTTTTTATGATCCTTCATATTTCTGTAGAGTCAGTTGATACTTCACCTCTTTTATTTCTGATTTTGTTTATTGGGGTCCTTTCTATTTGTTTCCTGATGCGTCTGGTTAGTGCATCAATCTTGTTTATCCTTTCAAAGAACCAGCTGTTGGTTTTATTGATCTTTTGTATTTTATTTTATTTTATTTTATTTTATTTTTTGTCTCTATGTCATTTATTTCCCCTTTGATTTTGTTATTTTCTTCCTTCTACTTATTCTGGGCTTTTCTTGTTGTTCTCTTTCAAATTCTTTAAGTTGTAGGGTTAGATAACTTAGTAATTTATTTTATTTTATTTATTTATTTTATTTTATTTTTTTAGGTAGGCCTATTGTGCTATGAACTTTCCCTTCTCAGGACTGTTTTCACTGTGTCCCATAAATTTGTGTTGTTGTGTGCTCATTTTCATTTGTTTCCAAGATTTTTTTTTTTTATTTCTTCTATGATCTCTTTGGTAAGCCATTCATTGTTTAATAGCATGCTATTTAGCCTCCATGTATTTGATTGTTTTTGAGCATCTTTATTGTAGGTGATTTCTAATTTCATGTCATTGTGGTCTGAGAAGATGCTTAATATGATTTCAATCTTCTTGAATTTATAGAGACTTAGCTTGTGTCCTAACATGTTGTCTATCTTTAAAAATATCCCATGTGCACTTGAGAATAATGTATATTCTGTAGCTTTGGGGTGGAATGTTCCAAAGATGTCAATTAGTTCCATATTTTTCTAGAGTGTCATTTAAGTTTGCTGTTTCCTTGTTGAATTTTTGTCTAGAAGATTTATCCAGGGATGTCAGGGGGTATTAAAGTCCTCTACTATTGCTGTTTATCTCTCCCATGATATCCTCCAGCAATTTTATATATATGCTCCTCTATTGGGTACATATGTTTACCAGAGTTATAGTCTCTTGTTGTATTGATCCCTTTAGTATTATGAAGTGTCCTTCCTTATCTCTTGTTATAGCCTTCACTTGGAGATTTATTTTGTCAGATATTAGTATTTCTACCCCAGATTTTTTTTTTTTTTTCATTTCCACTTGCCTGAAAATATTTTTTTCATCCCTTCACTTTCAGTATGTGGGTCCTTTGTTCTGAGGTGGGTCACTTGTAGACAGCAGACATATGGGTCATGTTTTCTTATCCATTCAGCTACCTTATGTCTTTTGATTAGAACATTTAATCCATTTATGTTTAAGGTTATTATTGATTGTTATATGTTTGTTGCCATTTTTATTCTTTATGCCTGTGTTCATACTTTCCTTTTTATTTCTTATTTTTATATCAGTCCCTTTAGCTTTTCTTGCATAGCTAGTTTGGTGGTAATAAACTCCTTTAGCCATTTTTTTTTTCCTGTGAAGCTCCTGATTTCCCCTTCAATTTTGAATGATGGCCTTGCTGGATAGAGTATTCTTGGATTCAGTCCCTTTCCCCCCAAGCACTTTGTGTACTTCATGCCATTCCCTTCTGGCCTGATGTGTTTCTGTTGAGAAATCAGTTGATAGTCTAAGATCCCTTGTAGGTAACTTTCTGTCTCTCTCTTGCAGCATTTAAGATTTTTTCTTTTGTCTTTTGCATTTGCCAATTTAATTATGATGTGTCTTATTATGGGTGTTTTGGGGTTCATCTTGATTGGGACTGTCTGTGCTTTTTGTACTTACATAACTTTTTTCTTCCCAAAGTCAGGGAAGTGTACTGTCATTATTTCTTCAAAGAGATTTTCTATTTCTTGGTCAGTTTCTCTCCTTCTGGCACCCCTATTATGGGGATGTTGTTTCATTTTCTGTTGCCCCAAATCTCTCTTAGACTCTTCCCTTGCTTTTTTTTTCTTTTTTTACATTTTGTAGTTATCTTTTAAAATATATTTTTATTGATTTCAGAGAAGAAGGAAGAGGGAGAGAGAGATAGAAACAGCAATGATGAGAGAAAACCATTGATTGGCTGTCTCCTGCATGCCCCCTACTGGATTGATCTCACCACCTGGCGTGTGTCCTTGACTGCAAATGAACCTAGGACCCTTCAGTCTGCATGAAGATGTTCTATCCACTGGGTCAAACCAGCTAGGGCTCTTCTTCTGTTTTTTAAGTTATTCACAAGTTGTTGCTCTGCTTGGGTGTTTTCTACCTTGTCTTCTAACTCACTGATTCAGTCCTCAGCTTCTTCTAATCTACTGTTGAAACCTCCCATAGTGTTCTTTATTGTAGCTATGTCATTCTTCATTTCTTCTTGATTCTTACGCACGTTGGTTTATTTCTCATTCAGCTCCTTATAATTTTCATTGAGTTGTGTGTATTTCCAATCCAGACATTTGAGCATCCTTTTAACCATTACTCTGAGTTCTTTCTCTGACAAATTACCTGCCTCCATTTATTTAGTTTCTTTCCGGGGATTCCTCCTTTTCTTTCATTCGGGAATTATTTCTTTGTCTCCCCATTTTTGCTATTCCTTTGTTTCTACATATTAGATCAAACTGCTATGTCACTGAAATTTTTTGGGTTGATCTTATGGAGTAGATCTTTTGTGGGACCCAGTGGTGCAGTCTCTCATCTCTCCTGGGCTGGGAGTTCTAGGGGATCTTGGATGTTATTGTCCCATTTGTGGGTAGAGTCTCCGCTCAGGGTGTCTGATTAGGAGGCTTGCTCCCTACCACATTGTACCAGCCTTTGTGGAGGTGCTGAGCAAACAGCACAAAATACACAAAAGAAGACACAACACAGAAGGAACAGAACAAAAATGTACACAAGACTCCTATAACCCCAATACAAAAGTGATCACCAGAGAAAAGGGAATTAGGAAAGAGAAAAGAGAGCAAGAATGATAGGGGAAAAGAGAAAAAAAAATATGGGAGAAAACAAAACAAACCAAACAAATAAACTAAAAAAACACAGATAAAAAATACCCAGAAAAGAAGGGGGTCAGATTTTGTAGATGCAGAGCTTAAATAAAGAAAAAAAAAACGCTAAATAATTATAACACTAAAGAGGAATAGGGACGGACCATGGTTTAGAATAAACAAGGGAGATGAGAAAGTAGAAGAAAAGAAAGAAAAAAATTTAAAAAGAGAGCAGATATTCCTAAATTTAGGAAGTGAAATAAGTCAAGAAATTAGGAGAAGAAAAGAGAAAGAGAAGAGAGAGGAAAAAAATAGTGGGAAAAAAAAGGAAAAGAGAAAGGGAAATTGAGTAGGAGCAAGGAAGAGGAAATTAGAATATTGAAGGTCAATTTTAAAGAAGGGGAAAAGGAAAGGAAAGACAAAAACTAAAAAGGAGGAATGAGAGGAAAAACAGGAGGAAAAGAGAGAAGAGAGGAAGAAAATGATGCAAAAAAATGGAGTGAGGTATTGTTCACTTCAGCTGAGTGTTAATGCCCTGTGGGAGCTGGCTTAGGATCCCACTCTTTTGTTCCTTCTGCCAATTCTGGGCTTCTTATTAGGTATTTAGGAACTAACCACTGTCAGCCACTGTCTTTTAGCTTTCAGCATCCTCCTTAAAGCTCCAAGCGACCCACCGGTCCACTGCTTGTGTCTGTCTCCACAGGCCTTGGCTTCAAGCAGGAGAGTCCAATCTGCCCACTTTGCCTCTCTGCCAGCTGTCAGTCTTCATCACTCAAGAGTCTGTTTCTGACAGGGCTTTAGGTGGGGTTGGTGTTGTTTCCCTTTCAGGAAACATGATGGTTTTGTGTGTGTTTTTCCTGTCCCAGAGCTACTCTGTGAGTGGCCCAAAATATTACTTTGCCGTTGGCTGGACAGAGGTCTTGTATGGAGACCAACGCAGTCAGCTGAGACCCTGGAGTTTTCATCAGACTGGTTCCTAGAGTAGTGGGGCACATGGGCCCTCCTCCACTCTGGTCACTGAGGGCTTCTTGAGACTGTTCAGACCTGTAAGCTTGGCATCTGCCTTTGTTTCCTCTGTAAAGCTTAAAATGCAGGATGTTGGCAGGCTGTGTCACCTAGAGTGTTTTTTTTCCCTTTACCTGCCCTCTGGGTATTTGGAGGAGGTAGTTCCTCCCAGGGAAAATGGCCGTTTTGGTTTGGAAGCATATGAATGACCCAATGCAGGACTCCTGGCTACTGCTTTTTCAGGTCTCCTTGCCCTGCTTCCCTCCCCTGCCTTCCCCCAGGCACCTCAAGTCTGCGTCTCCCTCCCTGTGTCAAGGCCTCAGGTGTGTTGTTACAAGTGATAACTCCTGTGCTCTGGGTTTAGGGATTTAAAAAAAAAAAAGGAACAAAAAGAATCAAAACTGTGGCTTTCTTCCCCACTGGCTCTGATCTGTCGGGTCTTGACTCTGCTGCCACCAGCAGTTTTGCTACCTTTTGCAGATGCTTAGATGATACAGGAGCTGTGGGTTTCCTGCTGCACGTCTGGAGGCGCTGCTGGTTGGACACCACCCAGGTGTGGGCGGGTGTGTGTGCTCTGAAAACCCCCTCTCAGGATTTCCCCATTCTTAACAATTTCCAGGTGCCTTCTGTTCTTCCTTGTTATGTCACCTCCCCAGCTGGACCACAGCTGGAAATTCCAGATGCATGTTCTCAAATGTAGTGGTCTTTCCAGCCTGGCCCTGGGACGAGGTGCCCAACAGGTCTGCCTATTCAGCTGCCATTTTCTCCTCCCATTGTATTTTTATTTTTATTTCTAGATTTATTGAAACTCAACTGAAATGTTAAAATGGTAGTTGTGGATATTAACAGATGTTAAGACCAGGAAGGGAGGGTTTGCCTTCTCTGATTTTGAGGCTTCTTATAGGGCTAATAAGTTCAATGGACAAATATATTAACCAACAGAACAGATTATAGAGCCCGGAAACATAGCAATTCAATTAAAATTGAACTGAAAACCTTTAAGTTTTATTGAAAGAATTAGACCATATTTCTATTTTAAAACTTTTCAAGAGTGGCCCAGCTGGTGTGACTCAGTGGTTGAGCATCTACCCATAAACAGTAAGTCAGGGCTTGATTCCCAGTTAGGGCACATGCCTGGGTTGTGGACTCCATCCCCAATTCTCTCTCATCATTGATGTTTCAATATTTATCTCTCTCTCACTTACTCTAAAATTAATAAAAATATATTTTTAAAAAAGTTTTGAGAGGAATAACTATAGAATATAACTGATAAATTTGATTTCATTAAAATTAATAATACTGGTTTCTTTATTATAAAATGAGAAAAATCACATACTGAGAGAAAATATACGCAACACAAATCGACAAAATAGCATAAAAATATATCAACTGCTAAGAAGAAAAATACCAAATAGAATAATAGTAAAGACATAGACAGGTGTGGCAGACAGGTGCTGGAATGATGGTCACCATGTTTCCTTATTCTTGCTGTTCCAGTATTAGTGTAACCCTCTCCCATTGAGTGTGTACAGGACCAGTGACTTGTTTCAAACCAGTAGAATATGGCAAAGGTGATGGAATGTCACTCTAGGATTATGTCACATTACATAAAACAGTTTTGCTAGCAGAACATACTGGAGACTCTGTCTGTATTCTAGATGAAATAAGCTACTGTTTTGAGAAAGTCCTTCTAGCAATGAAATGCTGACAGCCTCTAGCAACTGGGGGTAACTTCTAGGTCATGAGGGTGTCTTCCAGCTGAAAGTCATAGAAAAGTCCTTCAGTGCTACAGTGACAGAAAATAAAGTCTGCCAACGACCCGAGAGCTTGGAAATGAATTCATTTCATTTTTTGAGTGTCCAGGTGAAAATCCAGACTGCTCATCACTTCGTAGCCTTGTGAGACTCTGAGCAAAAGACCCATTTAATTCATGCCTGGAATCTTGATCCATGGAAATTCTGACATAATAATTGTGTTTTTGTTTTAAACTAAGTTTGTGGTAAGTTGTTACACAGAAATAGATAACTAATACAACATGTATTTCACAAAACTCAAAAGACACATGGCCAAGAAAAATAAACTTAACTAAAATGACTTTATTAGTCATCAGGATAATGAAAATCAATAGTATTGTTAGATGCCTTTAGTCTATCCATTGTACTGGAAAAAATGTATACTAGTAAAACCAGCAAGTACTAATACAGAAATGAAAAACTTATGACTCACTTCATCTTTTTTGAAAGTTTAAGCTGGTTCAACCACTTTGCAAATCAGTTAGAAATTATCTTGGAAAGTTGAACAGTAGGCTTGCTCCTAGGATGACAGGGTCAGTGGGCTAGAATTGAGAAGGCATATATAAGTAATAAAAGTTCATGCTAATGTCCTCATTCTTATGCTGTGTGTTGATTGACAAGTGTTCATTTTGTTATTATACTCCATAAATTATATATTATATATTCTAAATATTTTTGAATGTTTTGTGATTATTTCAAATGGTATGTGCTTAAAAAGTAATAAAGGAAAAAATGAAAAAAAAACCTTATACTTATCTTAAAGATTTAAAGAGATAAAAAAAAGGGGTAAACTTTGTTCTTGGAAAATAAATATCAAAAGAAAACACAGACTCCTGCTGTGTGTGTGTGCATGTGTGTGTGTGTGTGTGTGTGTGTGTGAGAGAGAGAGAGAGAGAGAGAGCATGTATAAAAAAATAAGCAAAATTGTGATGAAGCATGAATAATACCATTAAAATATATCACCTTTCAAAAGAAAATATCCATACAATAATATGTACTTACACTTCTCATCTCCTCCCTTCATTCTCCTGTATCTAACACTTAATGTTTCAAGGGGCTGTTGCCATATCAGCATCTTTTGGGAGATGAATACCATGACCTTCGACAAGACCTAAAAAAAATTATATCCCAAAATTTCTTTATTGAATCAGCTTATGAAAATACATTAATTTGCCTCTCTTTTTTAGGAGAATGTTTAATGCTGTTCAAAGGTAAATGCTATAAGCCTTAATGTTATCACTATTGAGTATTTATTAGAACAAAATATAACATGACCAGAAATAATGTATCAAATCTGTATCTAGTTAATCTTTCCTTTAGTTTTATTTTCTTTCTATAGTACAGGATAATGAGATTCATCAAAATTCTAAAAACACTGTGTCACACACAGAATCTTAGAAATAAGACCACACTAAATATTAAAATTGAGTCTTTGACACATTAGGAATGTCAAAATAACATTTTTGTTAGCTGAAGTCAACTCCACTGACCTGGTAACTATTTTTTTTTTCACCCATTTTTCCCAACAATTAATAAATTATAATATTTCAATGAAATTTTTTATAAATGAATAGCAGGTATTTTTGTCTGTGTTTTCCATAGGTCTCCAAATTTAAACACACACACACACACACACAGAAATATATACAAATATATCAATATAGATATCTATATATATTTGTTTATTATTTTTCTATAAGGTTTTAAATAAGACATGACCTCTAAAGTAGGCAACTGTAGCATTTTTTTAAGCTTAAAAATAAAAGAAAAACTAGAAGTGTCCTTGTACAACTTCAAGATCTGTTTGACTTTCAGGTAAAATTAAAGACTTTTCTACAGTTTATTCACATTTTTATATTGAGCTTATTTTAGTCTCAGCAGAACTATGATATACTATTCTCAGTGGAATAAGAAACAAGTTACATGGATGGCTTAATAGGGAATTTGACTTTGAATTTATTTTCTATTTAAGCTTCAAGAAATCTTCACAAAGACTGAAATGTTTTGGACTGTTTTTGAAAGAACAAACAGAATTCTCCCTGCTCATATACTATCTACAGGCTAAAAAGCACTCTGACAGTAAAAAATAAAAAAAAACCCTTTGAGATGGCAGAATGGAACCCCAAGTACAGTACTTCCCCTAGCATAAAGTCATTGAACAGTTCCAAGTCCTTTGTTCTTTCTAAGCCTACTTTGAAAAATGGAAAAGTTAAAGATGTGCATACGATATAATGGCATTCTTTGTGCCCTCTTTTATGAGAACAAGATATTTTGTGATTGAAGGAATCCATGAAGTGTAGCTATTGTAAGTCCATCTTTTTCTTTGAGTTTGAACATGGAACTAGGTTAAATTTTTTGTTCTTCCGTGTATTAATAAATCCATTCTCAATTCTTTTTATGAATAATTATTTCTCTTTCATTTAATGTCTCTATCAAGGTAGATGCAACTTCTGAGCATCAGATATATAAGGTAACCTTCTTTATAACACAAGGAAATCAATTGAACAGCAAATGATTTGTCATAAAAACACTTTTCATGTTTTAGAAATAACAACAAAAATTTGTACCAGTAATCCTTAACTCCAGAAAAATATGATAAAATTATTAAAGTATTTATTAAATATATTTATTATATAATTATTTATTACAAAGGAAGAGATTCCTCACATGTCAATTTATAAAATAGTACATTTTGACTGCTATTTTACAAAGTTATTTTAAGTGGCAGTTTAACTATGGTTGGTGTCAATTTGTAAAATCTTACTGCAAATGTAGTAAAAATAAATGTTTTCTTAAATCAATAGCCCTCTACATTTCTCCCAATTCCAAATCTAAAAGAATTTTATTTCTCAAATTACTCAAATTTCTCAAATAGCATAGGTAATTACATTAATTATTATTTTTACTAGTAGCCCAGTGCATGAAATTGGTGCACATTACAAGGGAATTAGCAGAAATATTTTAATATTGCTATTTGCCCTTTCTCTATAATAGAAGTGTGAGAGATGAAAGGAAATTAGTAAAATGTATATGAAAATAATATATAAACTTATTAATAAATAAACAGTAACAAACGGATAGAACAACAACAGAGGCATGATATAAAAACGACAAAAACATGACAAGAAAACAACAAAAACATGATATAAAAACAACAGTGATGCAAACAATGATTGATAAAGTGATTAAACTTATTCTAGTATCTCCCTGTACACCACATTAAGAGTAAAAACACTTTCAGAGTGCTTGACTAATTTCCCTTATGATGAAGTATTTACAACTTTAACGTCAAACGCTCTTTGAACTCGAGAGAGAGCAACATATAACTGACCATGTTCAAAAACGGGTCGAGGTAGGAATATTACTACTCTGTCTAGAGTTTGTCTTTGTGATTTATTAATGGTCATCGCAAATGCTGGCATCACGGGGAAC
>NW_006286005.1:318143-320959 GCF_000327345.1 Myotis davidii
GAGTATTTCCAAAGATAGCTTCAATAATGGATCCATTACAAATCATTTCACAGGGGATTTCAATAATATCCATTCCTAAATGAAAACTGCTATCAACTTTGCCATCTCCAAGTTCTACTAACCATCCACTATAAGCAGAATCCTTTGATCTCATATTTGTTGTAAGAAACAACTGTCTGAAACATCCCCAAACATTACAGTACTTTAAACTTGTTTGTACTATGGCCGATCGCATAGCATGCAGTACAAGACTGAGACATTGTTGAAAATCCCCTCCATGAAGGAGAACTTTCCCACCAAATAGAACATTCAAATTCATAATTTCTCTTAGTAATCTGTCTATGGCGTTTATAGCATGACTGGATGCCATGGTGCATTCATCAATAATGGGAAGTTGGCCCTTTTTAATAGTTTTAGCAACTTCCCTGTTTATATCGAGTCTAGAAATTGAAGTTTCATTTAATGGACTCGGTAATTTATATTGGGAATGAAAGGCACTTCCACCAAGAAGTAAATTTGCAGCAATTCCTAGACACTGTGGGTAAAACAGTACCACCACGACCTCTCATATAATGTATTAACACTTTATACAGATACGCAGGTGAATAAGATTCCTAGCTGGCAGGCCTCTGACAGTAAGCTGGCCACCTGTCTATTCCATGAGGAATGGGGCTCCCTCCTCCCTGCTGTCAGGGTCTGGGGTACAGGTTAATGCCTCCTCCCTATTGTCAGGGTCTGGTTTGAAGGCCAGCCATGCCCCCTGTTGGGCCAGATCCAGAGTTATACCATGCCATGTCCTCCGCCTCAGCAACCCAGGACTGACTGCTGCTGGGTGCTCCTGGCACTCGGATAGTGGGCTCTTCCCTCAGGCCTTGCGGGAAACAGCTCGGGGAGAGCGCAGCCCTTGGCAAGGCAACCCAGGACTCAGCACTTCCACGCTCCGAGGGCAGGTTCCTGCCTGAAACCTTGCCCTCTGGGGAAACAGCTGGGGGAGGGTGCAGCTGTTTCCAAGATGACCCCTGCAGGACTGACTTCCTTTCAGTTGGTCGAGCTTTGGACTTGATATTACACCCAGGGTTTTTATATGAATAGATTTTTAAAGGTATCAGAGACATTTATATGTTTTTAATTATTGCTATTTTTAAAATCTTTATTGTTGAAAGTATTACATATGCCCCTTTTAATTATTTTTAAGGAAGATTTTACTTTATTACTTTAACAGTCTTGACTTTAAACACCATAATATCAAGTGAAAGAACACCTTACAGCCATTTCTAAGCTTGATTTTACACCAAAATCCCTGGAAAGTATAGTCTTATGCAAGGGAATAGTTCAGTTGAGGTTTGGCATCTATAACTAAAAGTAATTTTCATTTGAGATTTACATATTATGTTTTCATTTTTATAGAAGGCAATTATATAAAATTACACTCTATTCCTATAGTATTAACAAACAAACCCTATGTTTTCCTTATCTAGTAGTTCAATGCATTTGAACAGAGGGTACAAAACTAAAACTAACGTCTTAAAGTGTAATAGATATGTGTTTTTGCCAGGTGTATCTTGGAGAACTTAGGATATTCATTTAGGCTAAGGCTGGATGGGAAGCAATGGGATTTGTTGGTAATAATTTAATACTACAGCTCATTTACCATACTAAATAGCAAATATTCTTGTATAGGGGATAGAAATATAGTTTCCTCACAGACTGCAGTTATATTTTTAAAGTATTATCCACAGCTTGACATGATGTGATTTTATTTCATAAGGACACTATGCCACTATTTGAATTTTGCATGAAATATTAATTAGACCAAGGAATTAATGTAATTTAAATTCTGTCTTGGTAGGTGATAGATATAACTAAACTGACACGAAAGATAAAAGGTCCCCCTGACTCAAGAGTAATTTAAAGTGATACAAAAATAGTAAAATTCAGATATAGTTTTGAATTAGATAAGCTGGTACTAATATTTTTTTTTACTTTGTAAGGTTCCTTATGGACTGCATTACTATTCAACTATCAGTTGTATTTATTAGTCTGACATTTCAATACATATTATTTTTATTGCTTATGGTTACCATTAAATGGCCCTTAAATATGTGGCCCTTTTGATCTGGACATGAGCAATCTTCTTCCCACAAGAGTTGATAGATTGTCATTTATAGTTGATGTTAATCAAAATGCCTGGAGTTTAAATAATTGCTGAATGATTTTGATCCCATATTGCCAACTAACTGATAATAATTTTTCTGGTAAAGAATATTTTAAGATCACTGTGATTCTCCTGTAATTATTGGCATTTGTTGGATGCAGCACAAATCACAAACAAATAGGCACATTCCTGAGTTTATATGTATACCTTAATTAGGACATTGAAAATACTCACAATGTAATACAAGCCCTGGATGATAACATTATTTACTACTAATGAATGATTTAAAATTTAATTGACTACTTTTATAACAGTAACAAATGGAAAAAGGTATTCTATTCTCCAAGCATTTTTCAAAAAATTAATGAGGCAATAAGAGCTTTATAAAGCAGCTAACCACTTGTTAATTGATCTGTTATTAGGATTATATTAAACCAGGAGTAGTATATTTGTTTCTAAATGACTTTAAAATGGACAAGGTAGTCATACTTTTCTTGAAAAATATTTAGTCTGTTGCTTAGGCAACCACTTAGCCATTTATTATAATAGAGTAGTTGACAGATCATTAGTGAAATAAATATATGATCTCTATGAACTCATATCTATCTAGTACTATCTGTCTTGTGATGTGAGAATACATCATAGCCCTCAATAGTCATTC
>NW_006286005.1:320997-327555 GCF_000327345.1 Myotis davidii
TGATGGAAAGAAAATTATGTTGGGGAAAATAAATTCAAGGAAATATTACCACCCTGTGAGAATTAATTTGCTTTGATTTTACCTGAAAACTTCTAGATATATTTAGCAGTATTCATTTGTGAAGCCCACATGTGAGCTAGCTAACAGGATAAATGGAATAATTCACCTTTCAACATTACCTTGTTGGCATCCTTCAAACATTAAAAACTATTAGGATCCATTATAGTGCTTTTACCCCTTTCTCAACCCACATCCATAATTTAGCCCTAATTATTTCTATGAACAGGTAAATGTCTTCAGATATTGCAATTATAATAGATTCATCCTCTTCTATTCACCAATGTCACTTTTCTTTTCTTTCATCATAATTTGTGGGGGTTTCTAACTTAAATTTTTTCTTCTCAGTCCTATGCTTGAAATTTGAAGTACCTTTTTGTGATTTGTCTCACTTTTGTTCATACACTTTTCAGAAATATTTTTTGAATAATTTTCACATAACACAACAATTTCCCAAAATTTCTTGTATTGGTTTATTTTAGAAATTGAATGAGCCATATGTGTTCATCTGGCCAAATCAGGCATGCTGTCTTTGTCTACCCTAATAAACAAGAGCATATTAATCATGTAGTGAACCAATAAAAATGAATGCCTGATTAACTTCCTGACTAGAATTAATTACAACAGAAGCAGTTGTTCTTACAACATAAATTAGAGCTTATAAATGATATGGGTAATCGATGAATTACTGTTTCTGATATGGTGTTCAAATATGTGTATTAGATGTATTTTATTCACACCAATAATAGATTGTCCAATGGTGACGAGATTCAAATTTCTAACATATATAGCCATTTTTATGAAAGTTGAAATAAATCAGAGTTGTGGGTTTTTAGTTTAGTTCCTGTGAGCAAGCTAGCTATGTTGTTAATTCTTATTTTTTATCCCTAATTATTTTACTTAAAGCCTAGGATTATTATTGTATTAGACTGAACATACATTATTGAAGTATTTCTTAAGAGGCCTCATAAAATAAGAGGCACCAGTTATCTGGCATAATTATTTTTCTGAATACCTACAACTGTTTATTTTAAATTTCTTTCCAGTAGATTCTCCCCTACATTATTTTTCATAAGGATATATTTTGGTTCAAAAATAGAGAGCCATTTTTATTGCTTTTCTGGACATTTATCATTGCATCCTCCTGAGGAAAAAAATGAAGAAAATTTTTCACTAGTTCTCTTATTTAAAAACTTTTTTCCAGTTTATTATGATTGATTTTGTGCTATTGTACCATTTTTATGGTTGTCCCCAAAGTCAACAACTACCTATTTCTCATCTAACCTACGTGTGATAACGTACTATCAAAGTTGTAGTTGTGTGGCTTTTTTGTTTTGTTTGTTTAGTTTTTACAAGTCCTCTTTTTGTGGTTTTATCATTTGTTTTTCCTTATGCTGAGTGATATATAGATCACTAGCTTATTTGTGATATAATATAAACATTGTGGGATTTAATGGTGCTTATTTTATTGGATTATTTTTCTCTTTATAAACTTTAAAAAATAAAAAAGCCAATATTTTCCAACATTTTAACTATGACTTTGAAACTCAAAAGGAAATCACACAATTAGTGCTTTGTATATGTGCTTATGCATAGTATGTATATAAGCAGTTTTTTATTTAATGATTTGGAGGATTTGAGATAAACTGTTACTAATATTTAAGAATTTATAAAGATTAATATAATTTTTTGTGAGTTGTGCTGCATCTCACTTTATCTTTAGCCTTAAGAAACTTTCCACTCAAGGATGCAAGTTTAAAGTTATAAAATATTAATCTTTTTCAGTGATTTCTTCTTTTGGTGAAAGAAGACTAGGGTAACTAGGACAAATTCCTCGCTGGGAACAATTAAAAATTTGAGCAAAATACATGTTAAAACAATTAATTACATCTTGTTTATTACAAACTAACCAAAACTAAATGACTTAAAAGAGCAACAATGTATCTAATTCCTGGGCTAAAATTTTACAGATCATTCTGGTATGAGCCAGGTTTAGCTAGTAATGGCTGACCTCACATATCTTCCAGCTGATGTTACATGGAGCTGTTACTTGGCTTACTTGCCGCATCTGGAATGCCTGAGATGACTGGAGCCTCTTTACACAGAGTCTTTCATTCTTGGGCAGGGTAGCCTGCTCATATGTTGGTTTTAAAGCTCCACTAACACCAAGCGGAGAAGTTGTAAAAAACAATTGAGTGTTGGACTTTGAACTCATGCAGTGCTACTCTGCAGCTTTCTATTAGCCTAAGCAAGTCAAAAAGCCAGAGAAATTTAAGAGGTGGGGACATAGACTTTGAGACTCCATCTCTTGGTTGGAGGAGCTGTAAAACATTTCTGCCACAGAAAGATTCCACAAAGGAGTGGGAAGTTCCAGGGCTATGTTTCAGGAAAAGAAGGAAGTCCAAAATATTTAAATTGACATTTGGATCTACGCTTTTCCTTGTCATCTGATAGCTGCAGGAAGAGGATGGAAAATCCAACATAGTGAGTTATGCTTTGGAAAGCTTTGCAGAAATAGAGAGGCAAAAGGAGAATACCAAGACACACCAGTGAGGGACACCTTCGTAAATGCCCCATACATTGGGATGGGCTTTGAGAGCTACACTGTGACAAGTCTCCTGACAAGAAATGAATTCCAGATTAAATTAAATTTTGCTCTGGAGAAAGAGACCATCCTCTAGGACTCAAATAATTTCTGTAACTTTTTATATACAGTAGCTGGGATTTAATCTAAAACAAAAGTAAATAAAACAAAACAAACATAAAAACGCTTGTTCAAAAAATCAAGAGAAAAGTTGACAACAGAGGTGATCCAGATAAAACCCAAGTTCTCTAAGTTAGTCTGCTTAATATGTCAAAATGAGAAATGATTAGGTTCAGTATTTTCAGAAAGGAATAGAAAGTTTAGTTAAGCAATAACTGAAAAATCTAGAATTGAAAAGGAAAATGTTATATTTGAAATTTATAATTCAGCAAATTAGTTTTGTGGGAGAGATAATTCATAAACTTAAAGAAAGATCAGTAGAAAAATATCCAGAATGAAAAATGAGGAGAAAAAATAATTGACAAATACAGAAAGGAAGGTGATATAGGGGATACATTGAGAGAGTATAACATAATTGTGATTAACCCCACCCATACTTGTGCAGAAGCAATATTTAAAGGGATAACCACTGAAAATTTTCTGAAACTGATGAAAGTCATTAATTTTACCAAAATGTATACAGGATAAGTAAGGATAAATTAAAAAAAACTCCACATTTATTAATATAAGAGCAAACTACTGAAAACCAAAAACATACAAAAATATTAAGATGTCTTAAGTAAAAAGAAAGATTATCTTTAAAGGCTCAAAAGTCTACAAAGTATGCTTTCTGAGAGAATCAAAGACATCCAAATGAGTGTTTTCATTGGATGTTCTTCTACATCAAAGGCAGAAAAAGAAAGGTTAATTATCATCAATGCATTATTTATTATCACTCACATTAGTTTCCTACCGCTGCTATATGAATTACACACATTTATTATGTTACATCAGAAATCCAAATGGGTCTCACTGAGCTAAGATCATGTTAGGCTCTAAAACGATGTCTGTTTCCTTAACTTTTCTTGTTTGTGAAATCTGCGTACATTCCTTGTGTCATTGTTCCCTTTCCCCATCCTTAGAGCCAGGAGCATAGCATCTTCGAATTGCTTTATGACTTTGACTCCCTGTGGCCATCCTTACATTGCAAAGACCTTTATGATTGCACTAGGTCCACTTTAATAATCCAGGATAATCTCTCCATGTTAGCATCCTTAACTTATTCATACCTGCAAAGTTTCTTTTGCCATGAAAAGTAACATATTCACTGATTCTGGTGATTAGAATATGTACATATAGGCATAACTTGGAGGTATCATGGTTCAGTTTCAGACCACTGCATTGAAATGAGTATCACAATAAAGTGAGTTGTTATCTTTTTCCTGGTGGAGTGCCTTGCCTTCAATTTATTAAAAAGAAACCTACCGAAACCATAACATCTGTGAAGTCCAATAAAGTGAAGCACAATAAAATGCGGTATGCCTGCCCTAACCAGTTTGGCTCAGTGGATAGAGTGTCGGCCTGCAGAGTGAAAGGTCCCAGGTTCGATTCCGGGCAAGGGCATGTACCTTGGTTGTGGGCACATCCCCAGTGAGAGGTGTGCAAGAGACAGCTGATTGCTGTTTCTCTCTCATCGATGTTTCTAACTCTCTATCCCTCTCCCTTTCTCTCTGTAAAAAAATCAATAAAATATATTTTAAAAAATGAGGTACGCCTATGCATCTTTAGGGACCACTATTCTGTATACCACCCTATCTAATTTTAGACCCAACTCAAGTTTTATCAATTGCCCGGCCCAATAACATTCTTTAAAGAAAAATATCATGAATCATGCCTTGCATGTAGTTATGCCTTTGTTTGTTTCTTTTCACCTAGAATGGTTTCTCAGTATTTCCTTAACTTTCATGTCCTTCACAAATTTGAAGAGTAGTTATTTTGAAATATGTTCCTCAAGTTGACTTTGTCTATAAATCTTTATGATGATATTTTCTTCATTTTGCATTCTGTCAGGTAGCAACCTATTTTAATTATATTGCTGACAATATTCATTTTGATGACTTGATTAAAGTGATGCCTGGTAGAATTCCCTACTTTATACTACTCTTTTTTCTTTTGGAATTAGTGAGCATTCTGTGTGGAGATATATCAGGACTATATGAATATCCCATTTTACCATCAAACTTCCAATGTATTAATATATTTATATCAGTAAGACTACATGGTAGAGATTTAATTACTATTTAATGGGTTATAATCTGTTACAATTATTATCTTTTTTGATGCTCACATTGCCTATGATTTAGACAGTGGAAATGCCTTTAAACTGGTTTTAATGACCCATCATTCTTTGAGCACTTCTGTGATTTCTAGCTGTTCCATGAAATCAGCCATTTCTCAAGGAGCACTAATTCATTTTGTTAGAAAAATAATAATTAAAATTAATATCTGGATGTTATGTGTACTTATTGCTATTTTGGTATATGACTTATAGCATTTCTCAGTGGACAGAGGTAGGGACCACACACACACACACACACACACACACACACTAAAAGACCATGGGTTGACATTGACCAATCATTCAAGTTCAGTACCACATTTTAGTATTCTAGGTAAAAACTTTTGGAGAAGGAGGAGGAGAACAAGGGATCAGAAACAATTTCTTCCTCACATTTATTTAGGTAATATCTAAATACAAACATTTCCCAATTTTAGTTCAAGATAAAGAGCATTTGTTCATCTTTTTTCATTCCCTTTGCAGTACCAGCCTCTCCTGAACTCTAGTCCCAGGTAGCTAATAATCTGATTTCTTTCACTTTAGTTTTGTCTTTACCAAAATTAGACAGAAAGATAATCATATAGCACATAGTCTTTTATGTTTGAGTTTTTCACTTAGTGCAATGCATTTTAGATTTATCCATGTTGTTGATGTATGAATAGTTTGTTTTATTTTTGAGTAGTGTTCCATTGTATAAATATATTGCAATTTGTATATCTGTTCATAAGTTGATAACCCTTTGAATGCTTCTCAGGTTTTTTTTTTTAATGAATAATTCTGCTATAAGCATTCATAAACAAGTCATTGTAAAAACATATGTCCTCCTTTTTCTTGATTGCTAGGGTGTATGATAAATGTATTTTTAAATTATATAACACTGGAAAACTTCTCCAAAGTGGTTGTAATATTTTGTTTTAACATACAGTGCATGAGATTTCCAGCTACTTCATATCCTCTCCAGCACTTTGTAATATTGATATTTTTAATTTTAACCATTATTGTCAGTTTATAGTAATATCTTATTGTGATATTTCTTTGAATGTATTGATGGCTAGTAATCTACACTAATAAAAGAGAAACATGGTAATTGGCGTACGACCTACCCCTTTCATTGGCTAATCAGGGCGATATGCAAATTAACTGCCAACAAAGATGGCAGTTAATTTGCATATGTAGGCACAATGCAGGGAGGCGAAAGGGAAAGCAGGAAGAAGCCCCCTGCCACTGACAGTGATCAGAAACCCAGGGGGGAGCTAAGAGCCTTTGCCCTGCCCCCCAGCCATGATGGAAGAATCAGGCGCCTTTGCCACCCTGGCCAGTGATAGCAGGAAGTAGGGGTGGAGCCAGCGAATGGAGCTGGGCACGGTGGAAGCTGGCAGTCCCGGGAGCTAAGGGTCCCTTGCCTGGGCCAGGGGCATCAGGCCTGGGTGGGGTTCAGAGCCAGTGATGAGGGGAGACGGGGGTCCCCTGTCCAAGCCTGACACCTCTGGCGGAGGCGTCAGGCCTGGGCAAGGGGCCAATCAGGTGATAGGAGGGTGATGGGGGTCTACGCCTCTGGCAAAGGCATCAAGCCTGGGCAAGGGGCAGAGCCAGCAATCGGTGGGGTCTGGGGGTCCCCTGCCCAGGCCGGGTGCGGGGG
>NW_006286005.1:327595-343240 GCF_000327345.1 Myotis davidii
GGGTGGGTGGTGGGGGGGGGGGACTGGGGACTGGCGAGTGGGCAGAAGGCAGACCTCTTGGTCCTTCCCCCTGCCTGCAGGCTCAGATGTCCTGATGGTGAATGGGGAGCCACGGGGAACCAGGGCGGGTGTCGGTCGTGGGGCAGAATGGCCCACCTCTTGGTCCCTTTCCCTGGCCCACAGGCTCTGATCACCCGATGGCCACCTGCGGTGGGGGTGGGGCTGGCCAGTGGGCAGGAGCAGCCTACCACTTGGTCCCTTCCCCCAGCCATCAGACACCGATCACCCAATGGCAAACAAGGAACCTGGTTGGGTGGGGGGGCGGCTGTGGGCAGCTGAGGACGATGGCCCTGACCAAAAGCCAGGCCTAGGGACTATACTTGCAAACGAATTTCATGCGCTGGGCCTCTAGTCTATATAATAAAAACCTAAGTGACCATTACAGCGGAACGACCAGAACAACTAGTCACTATGATGAGCACTGACCACCAAGGGCAGAAGCTCAATGCAGGAGCTGCCCACTGGTGGTGGTCAGTGTGCTCCCCTAGGGAGAGCGCTGCTCAGCCAGAAGCTGGGCTCATGGCTGGCTAGTGCAGCAGCAGTGGTGGGAGCCTCTCCCACCTCCTCGACAGCGGTAAAGAGCAGCAAACCGAGCGGTAAGGAGCAGTGAGTAGGTGGGTGGTAAAGAGTGAGGAGTTCCGGACTGTGAGAGGGATATCCCTGTGGGGAGTGGGGCTAAGCCGTCAGGTGGACATCCCCCAAGGGTTCCCGGACTGTAAGAGGGTGCAGGACAGGCTGAAGGACCGCCCCCCCCCCGCCCCAGTGCACATATTTTGTGCACTTAGCCTTTAGTCTATATGTATAAAAACCCAGAGACTGCTAAGGTGGAATGACCAGAACAACCGAAATGACACGTCGCTAAGAAGCGCACTGAACACCAAGGGGCAGATGCTCAATGAAGGAGCTGCCCCCTGGTGGTCAGTGCACTCCCATAGCAGGAGCGCCACTCAGCCAGAAGCCAGGCTCATGGCTGGCGAGTGCAGATGTGGCACACGAGCCTCTTCTGCCTCTGGCAAGTACAATCTCAAGCTAACAGACTGCATTCCCAATGCCTGGGTTGTGGAGGTATAGCTCAGTTTTTACATTTAGATATAAGATATATTTTGAGGCATTTTTTTTGTAGAGTGTGAGGCAAAATTTAAGGTTTATCTTTTTCTTTTTCTTTTTAAATATATTTTATTGATTTTTTACAGAGAGGAAGGGAGAGGGATAGAGAGTTAGAAACATCGATGAGAGAGAAGCATCAATCAGCTGCCTCCTGCACACCCCCTACTGGGGATGTTGCCTCAACCAAGGTATATGCCCTTGACCGGAATCGAACCTGGGACTCTTCAGTTCCCAGGCCTACACTCTATCCAGTGAGCCAAACTGGCTAGGGCAAGGTTTATCTTTTTCTATGTAGACTTTCAGCTGTTCTAGCTCCATTTGTTGAAAAGATTATCCTTTCTTCCATTGAATTACTTCAGCAACTTGACCATATAAATGTAGGTTAATCTCTAGACTTTCTATTCTATTCCATTGATATCAGCCCTATCCTTTATCTCATATTATATTTTATTGATTACTATAGCTCACTATAGTAGTGAAAGTTATTCAACGTTGTCCTTCTTTTCAACCACATTTTATGCTAAACCCTTTTTCTTTCTGTATAAAATTTGAAATAGGCTTGTCACTTTCTTGAAAAAATTTAAGATGTTTTATTCAACCATCTACAGGTCATAAATCTGAGATGATGAAGCTTGAGAATAAAGCAGACATTGACAGGTGTAGAGATATGGAAAAAGATTGTATCCAGGTGACATCTTTTGAGCCTCTGAATTGAGTAGCTGTTTGATTTTCACTTGCTTGATATAACAAATTATAGTTTTGAACAAACCAATTGAAGTTGCTGTTTTTTGTCCCTTGCAAATAGCAATTCTAAATTTTGTATCACCATCACGATTATTCTAGAATTATTTTCCCCAAAGCTAAAATTTTACATCTATGAGATCAGATAATTTTTAGAACCTTCTCATCACCTATAGGAAAATCCCAAAGTTTTAATCATGGGGTTTCAGATTTTCAATTATTGGGCCTTGCTGTAATTTTTAAAACACGTTTTTTGACCCCCTTACCTGACCTCACACCATCTTTGGTCCAATCATATTGACTCTCTCATTCCACCTCTGGCACACCATGAAAAAAGCCTCCTCCGGAACGTTTTTATGCTGCTCCTTTTAAATTTGGTGCTTGATGCACTTGTCTTTGACTGTTGAAGTTCTAGTTATACCACATTTTTATTATCCCTACAGGTTTTAATAGATGGCACATTAAAATGGATGCTTGGGAACATATCTCTCTTCTTCTAGAATATGAGCTCCTGAAGAACAGGGTCCATCCTTTGTAACTTTCCAAGGCCTAGAAAATGTCTTAAGGAAGGGAAAGCATTTTTAAAATAAAGCAATCTAAATTATTATTCACTCTTGAATTTAAAAAAAAGTTAGAGTTTTTAAAACAACTGATGGTTACAGACTTGTTTCTTTGTTGTTCTATTAAAATAAGAAAGTATGGGGTCTATTTTAGCTATTACAAAACTTTTAGTTTTGAAGGGCAACTTTGTTGCTATTTCTGGTCTTTTAGTTCAAATATATATATTTAATGCTGGGTTTCCCCCTTTTAGGATTACAGGGCAACAAGTGTATATACTAATAAAATCAAAGATACTTAAATTATGACTTATTTGTATTATCTCTATGTTAGTTTGGATATAATAATACATTTATATACATTTATCAGGGAAAATGTGGCTTTAGAGTAATATTGCACAAATGTGAAACATTATCTGAAAATTGGATATATTTTATACCTAGATTAGCAGTTTTTAATCTATCTTGAAAAGTGGCTACTTTCCTCACCTCTTTTTTTTATTATAAGATGATGGATGGCAGTTATGAGTAAAGGTCTATCTAGCTCGAATATACTTTTAGGCCTATTCCTGTAACTAAAGAAGTTCTTTAATTCAGAAATTTTTAAAGATGACAAAGAAGATAAAACTGAAGGAATCCACATCCTATATTGGGACTACACAAAGTATTCGTCATACATCTTTGTGATTAGGGCTGTGCTGGTGGCATTGGAGAATTGGCTTGCACTGGTTCTCAGGAGCCATATGTTAAATAGTCAGAAATTTTGTATATTAGCTGTTAAAACATCATTATATATGGCCAATATACCATACCAAAATTGGCCATGGTATACTGTTCACATCATGGATACCGGCAAATGCTACAAATTAGAGTTCCTACTGACTTATCTGTTTGATAACAAAAATGCCATAGACTGGGTCTCAACAAACATTTATTTCTTCCAGTTCTGGAAGCTTGGAAGTCCAAGATCAAGACTCATATTAGGTGGCTGGTTAGGGCTTGCTTACTGCTTCAGAGATGGCTGTCTTCTCACCGTATCCTCACTTAGCAGATGTGGATTCTTATATAGTTTTAACTTAGAATTCAGAAAACTTAAGTTTCTGAGTGAGAACCTGTATTTCCCTTTTTCCCATCTTTCTATTTAGCTTTTCTCAGCTCTCAGGGGCTTCTCAACAGGCCTAATAGCTTCCATGGTTAATCCTAGAAGATGCTTTTCAAAGAAAAAAAGAGGTCTTTAATTTTTTTAAAAAATCATTGTATTACTCTTTTTAAAACTTTATCATGCTTCACATAAATATAATTTAAATTCCATTAAAAAGTAGGATTTCCTAATTTTAAATGCTTATATGTTTGGGAATATGAGTGAAAATGTGCTAATTAACAAAAGATAAAATGAGACTCATACTCATTTCTTACAGAATTTCTTGCATACTGTCTTCATAGGTAGAGCTCTGTTATTTTAGATTTTTACTCCTGAGAAACATAAAGGCATTTTAAAAAACATTATTATTATAGGTTAAAAAGTTTTTCCTATAGCTTAGAAGAGTTATATTGTAAATTAAAATGGATTTACTTTTGGTCATATTTTATTTGCTTTTAAGGAAGTAGTTTAAGATAGATATTGCACACTTGGAAAGAGATGTACAGATACAATAAATTGGGAGATTATAACTTTATTTCGTAAAATATTTTCTCCAAGTTCTTTATAGTGAATGCTGTAGTGTGTCACCCATATCCCACTTCAAGGTTCCATTCCCCGACTGTCACAAAAGTTACCTGTAGACTGTTCATAGCTAATTCCACCCTCAGGAATAGCTCTCTATCAAAAGGAATGGCCTCAGCCATGTTTAGGCTTTTTTCCCTCTGGCAGCCTCCTCATGTTTTGGGAGAATAACTATGAACCATTGGAGCTTCAGAAGTCTCCATGGAATTGGTTGAGTCTTCTTTCATTGCAGCTCAGTTTCTTCCTCTGTCCATTCCAGCTGGCCTTTCTCCTTCACAGGTGTTGATCCCCAGCAAGTTAAGATTCCTGTATTCAAATATCCGTCTCTGCTCCACGGTAACCCAAGCTTGATCTAAGACAGTTGTTACCAGGATTTGGATAATTCAAGGAAACATATTTCAAAAAGATTCTGGAGCTTTATCATCTGCCAGCCAGCTGGCAATAAATACCCCGTGATGAGTGGTGAATGGAGTGCTGATATGCCCTGGTATACTGTAGCAGTGCAATAATTAAAATGCTCACCAATGGAGAACATACCAGCAGAAGGGAATGCACTGATGGGTGCAATAACTACAGTGACTGAGAAGCTCCTACCAAGCACCAAATATAGGACAATGGAATTAGATGTCTGCTGCTGAATGTTATCAATTTACTGGGAAAGACTTAGGTGATTAATCACAGACTTAAGGTGAAATGGGAAAACCAGAAGGTCTCCTTGGAAGAATATGAAGAGATTTTCATCTTCTATAGCCAGATATAAAAAGCAGAGAATCAAACCCATAACTTAATTATAAGGTGGCAGAGCTCTAGAGCCACATGAGTTATACCCTCAGCATATACGCTCTGCCAAACTCCTGACTGGAAAATAGTCATTTCTTCCCAGATTTATTGAGCTATAATTGACACATAAGATTAAATTTATGAGACACAGCATAATAGTTGGATATACATATATAATGTGAAGTGATTGCCACAGTAAGTTAGTTAGTGCATCAGTACACTTTGAAAACTTACCTGTAGATTCCTCTGTTTTTCAGTGATGGCGAACCTATGACACGCGTGTCAGAGGTGACACGTGAACTCATTTTTTTGGTTGATTTTTCTTTCTTAAATGGCATCTAAATATATAAAATAAATATCAAAAATATACATCTTTGTTTTACTACGGTTGCAAATATCAAAAAATTTCTATATGTGACACGGCACCAGAGTTAAGTTAGGGTTTTTCAAAATGCTGACACGCCAAGCTCAAAAGGTTCGCCATCACTGGACTAAGTGTTCAGAAGTAGTTTACTCTTCCATATCAAACATCAGTCTTTCTCTTTTGCTTTAAGAGAATGCAGTCCTCTGACTTGTAAGACAAAACACATCCCACCTCCTCAGGGTCTACTCTATATCCGGTCCTAGCCAAAAACCAAAAACTGGGGTTAAGTGACAATATAATCCAGCCAGATGTGTGCTGGGTCTGCTAAGGAAGAAAAAGAATGGCATATGGAAGAAACTATAAGACTTAACTAACTTAATTTAGTTCAGCTAATTTAATTGACTGGCAGGAATCATGTACGTATGGGATTGGATCCTGGGAAGCTGGACCATGGAAAGCATTCTCCCAAGATACAGGTAATACATTTAGCAAGGATGAAAGAAGATAGTGCTAACATACTGCTAGGTGGGTTCTTAGAAGCTGAGAGAAAGTGATGGCTCTCACTAAGTGATATACAAATGACAAAACTAACATGGCAAATAGTGGAAGAAAGATTAAAAAAAATAGTCCAAGAATTTGGCCTGCCATAGTGGGTAAACTGCATAAGAGCTGCAAACTCACTAGCTGACTATATTCCACAGGAGTGTGGAGGGCAGTCTGTTTTCCACAGTGATAAAGTCAGAGGGGTTCCTGCATTGTTGCGAAGGTCAGTGGGGACTGTTTTCTGAAGATCAGGAAAAATGCAAGAAAATGCTGGTACATAATACTGGAAAGAGAGCAGAGTTAACGTTGACATCTGGGGTCCTGAAGCATCCCTGATAAAATGAGAAATACTGAATTCTGAAATAATTCAGGCTGGATAGCAGTGCAGCAAGATCAGAGTGGTAACCAATGGGGCTGACTCACATAGAAGTATGGAGATGTTGATGGACTGTGATGGGCCTAGGGAAATGCACATTAGCAGCAGACAAGAACATTGCTCAATTTATAAAAATCACAGGAATTCAAGGATGGATGATCAGGAGGCCGAGGGTTACTGCCCCATAAAATGTCACAATATCTTTCCCAGTTTTACAATATGAGCCAATTTTAATTCTTCCAGATTCCACTGAATAAAGAAAAGATCAGTTCCCTAGGAGGAAGGAACTTTTAAAACCAAAGAAAATTCACTGCGCTGCTACAACTTTCAGTCTTTACTCTAAGGGACCTATATCCATTTACTTGGATAGCTATTCATATGGAAAGAGGAATAGCCAGTCATTTAGAGAACAGTATAGTGCTGGGATTGAACTGATATTGATATATAAGTGTCTCAGCTGTGACAGTGGGGGCATATAGAAGCGAGGTAATAAATGGAGTCTTGGGTACTCTAAGTACATGAGCCCACTTACTAGACTTTTCTCTAGTCTCCAAATTCATACTCATGATGCCAAGATAGTATATCAAGAAAAATTTTCATAAACTTTGCTTAAAATTATAAAAGATGGGCATGGTGATTCCAATCATATGCTCCATTTAATTCATCAGTCTTATCCCAACAATAAAAATCAGATAGGTTCTGGAAGATGATAGTGGACTACCACAAACTCAACCAATTAAAAGCTCCAATTGCAGGAGCTCTGCCAGATGTAACAAAATTTCAGAATCAGAAACAGCACTATGCCAAGCCATACTGGAGCTTGAGACAAAAGAAAAATCAGAAATACTGATTCTGTAATTACTATAAATTTTTATATTTTATTCATCGTGAATTTTTGTTTGATATTTTGAATTGTAATTTGATTATTTAAAAACAGGGTATTGAAATATTACTTACCTTTATTATTCAGTTTTGTTGTTCTCTTAAATTTTGTGTCATATGCAAGTGTCTTAGTTAGCTCCCTCTAGTCCTGGCTCTGTATAATAGGGCTACAGGAACTTGGAAAATAGCCATTGTTCTGATGAAGGCATTATTTCCCAACCCTAATGGGAAGGGGAACCAGAAGCAGTTAACATTCATATGTAATGGGCAAAAATATACTTTTATAGTCCTATCTTAGGGCTATGTTAATTCTCTTACTCTACATAATAAATGTAGCCTAAAGGGAACTAAATGATTTGGACAATCCAGTTATGGTAATATTACATTGGTCCACATTTATGCTGGTGGCCTTCTTAAGATACATGCAGTCCAGAGGGTGGGCAATAAACTCTATGAAGATTCAGGGACTTGCTTATTAGTGAAGTTAGTTTCAGTGATCTGATATATACCAGACACATATACTGTAAAAAAGCATTCTGCAGAAGGTTCTGGCAGTAGTACAAGTAACTTTGTAACATGGAGCCCTTGCTTGATGATAACACAGCATACTCTGTGATATTAAAGGTATCTATCTCTGTGGTAGGCAAAAATCACTATGTGGAGTTATCACATTACCTAAGTAGAGAATTATAATGTGAACCCTTCAGTGTTCTGAAGCAAGGCTATGCCATCTGTAGACGAAAATTATGTTCTATTAGATTAGCAGCCAGGGCATGCTAGGGGTCTTGATAGAGAACCTAAATGTACATCAAAACCATGCAAAACTGGGTTCTGCCAAACTCATCTAATCATAGGTTGATCAGGCTCAGTGGCAATTCATCATGGCAGCATTATTCATGATCATGACCAGAGGGCACAAGTAAGCAACATAAGCAGGTGGCTCAGACTGATATCATTTACCACTGTCTCACCGGAGAGTATGATTTAGCATGCACCTATGGTGCAGGGGGAGTTCATTATGAATAGCTGATGGAGGAGGGAAAGGCTGAGTTTGTGTCATAAAATGAGTTGGCTTGACATTCCATCTAAAAATCAGGGGAAGGCCTGAAAGACAGAGGTGAGGAGAATTCTTCCCAATGGGTATAACTTTGAGAAGTGCATATCTATGTGGAGACAAAGTGACCTGAGGTAAGAATATATGTAGGCTCATGGGCAGTGATGGATGAATCAGGTTTTTCAGGGGCTAGAAGGAGAAAGTTTTGACAGTCGGGAAAAAATTATTTTCTGGGATTGAGTTATATAGATGGATATATGGGAGTGGGCATGAAGTGTAAAAAAAAAAAAAGAAAGAGTACTTGATGATAATTTCTTCCATAGACCATCTATCATGGAAGAAACACTAAACAATCAAGCATACAAAAATCTAGGCCAGTTAATTTCAGCCAGATTTGGTCATCAACCACCCAATTTTGGCAAAAGGGGAGCATAAATGGAAAAGCCAGGGTGACAGGCAAGTCGATTATGCTTGTCCTCAAAAACATGGGCTCCAATTCAGCAAGGCTGAGCTAGTTACTGCTGCTGCCAAATGTATGTTTCCAGGAACAAAGAGCAATGCTGAGCCAGTAACAAGGCGCCTTCCCTCAAGAAGGCCAGTGAGCTATTTGGTAGCAATGTGATTTCATTGAAACCCTAGTATTCTAGAAAGGGCAGCAATTCATCTTCACTTAAATAATCATATGCTCCACATAAGTGGGTTTGTCTTCACAGGGCCTCAGCCAGCTCCACAGCACAAGAGTTTAGAGGTTGTTTCACCAACATAAAAGTCTGCTTAACATTGTTTTAGATTGAGGGATCCACTTTATAGCACATGGAGTATGACTGTGGGCATATGGCCATTTGGTCAATGGTCTTATATACTACTAGAGGCCCAGTGCATGAAATTCGTGCACAGGTGTGTGTGTGAGGCCTGGCTGGTGATCAAAGCATGAGCGTCTGTCATGGAAGTCAGCCTACACTGTCTCCAATCTGGGGCCCCTCGAGGGATGTCTGACTGCCCATTTAGGCCCAATCCCACTGGAATCGGACCTAAATGGGCAGTCGGATATCTCTCACAATCCAGAACTGCTGGCTCCCAAATGCTTGCCTGCCTGCCTGATTGCCCCTAATTGCTCCCCCGCCAACTTGGTTGCCCCTAACTGCCCTCCCTCTCCAGCCTGGTAGCCCCTAACTATCCTCCCTGCAGTCCTGCTCCCCCTTCCAACTGCCCTCCTCTGCAGGCCTGATCACCCACAACTGCCCTCCGTTGCAGGCCTTGTCCCTCCCAATTACCCTCCCCTGCTGGTGTGATCACCCACAACTACCCTCCCCTGCTGGCCGTCTTGTGTTGGCCATCTTGTGTCCACATGGGGGTGTCCATCTTGTGTGTTTGGGAGGGAATTTGCATATTACCTCTTTATTATATAGGATACCACCCAGATTTTTGCAGCATGACCAAGCAGTGAAATGGCCATTAGAAAGTATATCTTAAGCACCAGTTTAGAGATGATGTTCTCTAATATTGCTGTTCCTTCCTCCAAAATGTGTATAGAATTTAAATCAACAATTATTATCTGGTGTTATGTATGAATGTATGCATCTGAGAATACAGGGGAAAGAATGGCCCCATAAAACATTATTCCCAACAACTCACTTGGGGAATTTGTGTTTTCTAACCCTCATCCCCATAACTTTTGATCAGTGGGCCTAGAGGTCCTTGTTTCCATAAGAAAGTTCTATTAGAGAATACAGAAAATATTTCATTACACTTTAAGCTATGGCTACTAACTCATTGCTTTGAGCTTCTTTTTACCAAGAGACAAGAAAGCATGGGAAAAAAATCACTATCGTTGCAAGGAAATTAATTGTCACTACCCGGAAGAGATAGAGATGATGCTATATACCATGGTTTCAGTTAGGAAGGATATATTACACATTCAAGTGATATAATAGGCCATTTTGTGGTACTCCTTTGCTCAATTTTGAGAATAAATGGACAATAAAGCAGGCCTATCACTAGGTACACTTTCTCATTAAGGATGAGGGTCTAATTCACCAAGTAAACCACTCTTTTCAGAGAAATGAATCTACAATGGTGGTAGAGGAGGGAAATAATGAATATCAACTGTGGTCCCCTGACCAACTGTAGAGGAAGCTATAGTTCCTTGCACTAACCTTGTTATTATAAATTTTTCTGGAAGAGGAGAAAAATTTGAATTCTGGAGTAACTGCTCCCAGGTGGGGAGTATATTTAGTATCTGAAGTAAGTGGATCAGAGTCACCCAAGGAGTGGCAATAGTGAATATTTCAGTTCATTTCTCTTCAGGACCAACACATGTATTTCTCCAGATACCAGGAAGACTGGCTTCTGAAGACTCAAAAATTATTCCCTCCCGAAGAATTTCCCTCAGCTTGAACCCATTGATTGGTTGACTTGGGAGTACAAAGCCTAGCCCCCTTTACCTTTATTCAGGATAACTGAAACGCTGTCCATGCTCTGTAGCCCCCATTGAAATGACTGAATCTTTCTTGCAATTGCACCAGAGTTTAACTTATGCCTCTGCCTAATTGATGACTCTCAAACACACAAGTGTTTTTCTAAGACCACTCCTTAGTAAATTCCTTATATGAAAATCTCAAAGACTCAAAATCTATTCTTTGGGGAAGCTGACCTAAAACAGGATTCCTTCAAATTGCCAAGGCTCATTTCATCCTATCTAATAAAGAGGGAATATGCTAATATGCTCTCAAAAGGTGGCGGCACCCACAGCCAATAAAGAAGTACTATACTAATTGACTGCCATGCCCTCACAAGATGGCGGTGCCCACAGCCACAAGATGGTGATGCCCAGTCCCCTCAGCCCTGCCTCATCCAGCTGGAGTCCCCCAGTCCCCAAAGCCCTGCAGGGGAAGGCAGTTGGGGGTGATTGAGCTGGCAGGGGAGAGCAGTTGGGGACAATCATGCCAGCAGGGAGCAGTTAGGTATCATTCAGGCTGCCAAGGGAGCAGTTAGGGGGCTATCAGGCTGGCAGGCAGAATGGTTAGAGGCAATCAGGCAAGCAGGCAGGAGAGTGGTTAGAAGCCAGCAGTCCTGGATTGTGAGAGGAATGTCTGACAGTCGGACATCCCCTGAGGGGTTCCAAATAGGAGAGGGTGCAGGCTGGGCTGAGGGACACTCCCCATGTCCCCGTGCACTAATTTCATGTACTGGTCCTCTAGAATTAAATAAATTTAAAAGAAGTTTTGTACATACTAGTAAAGTAAATTCCTCTCCTTATGTATTTTTACTCTAATTTCTTCATTACTTTCTATTTCTGTTTCTATTTGTTTTCCTTTTGCCAACTGCAGTTGATTTATATTATTAAAAAGAAAAACAAAACAAAACAATTTAGGAGTCTTGTTCCTCCCTCTAGTGTTGGGGAGGGTGGGGGGAGACTAACAATTATGTGAACATGGATGATTGATTTTAAAAGCATCTTGACATTTTGGAAGATTATTTTCCTTTTCACTATGTTTTTTCTTTTAATTGATTTTAGAGAGAGAGTAACAGAGAAGGAAATGAGAGAAACATCCACCGGTTGCCTCCCATATGTGCCCTGACCATGGATCAAACTACAACCTGGGTATACGCCCTGACAGAAAATCAAAACCTTGACCCTTCTAGGCATGGGACAACACTCCAGCCAAGTGAGCCACATGGACCAGGGCAATGTTTTTATACTTTAAATGACATTGTAGTTTGGGTTACAGAGTTACTGGATTTGAAGAAAAAATATTAAATAAATGTTTAAATCCTATTGGGTAGAGTCTTGGTCATCCTGAAGATTGGTGCAAGTTGTATGGCTATTGCTTGATAATGCTAATGAGATAAAAGAATGGCTTCCCCATGGCGACAGACCATATAACAAGGATGCAAATAATTCATTATATTCTACAAGCATCTGAGGTATTTGTGATATGAGAATTTGTAGACATGATTCAATTCAGGATTTTTTCATTCAGCAATTACTCATTGAGTGCCTATTTTATGCCCAGACCCTAGGGATATAGAGATTAATAAGATAAGATCCCAATTTTTGAATAGCTCAGAGTCTAGTGGGAGACACAGACATATACACAAATATTAGAGTACAAAAGATCTGCAATAATAGAGAATAAACAGAATGCTGCTGATGAATTCTGTAATGATCTTATGTGGACAGGATACATTTCTTCTATAAAAATTAAATGTCAATCATTTTGAGTATTTCTGCATTATAACAAAAGCAATCCTGATCATTCTATCTTAAATCAGCAAGGCACCTCCTCAAAACCAACAATTGTTGTAGCTATTCATATCAGCTCTAAGATTCTGCTGGAACATCCAGGGAAAGTTAGGGATTATTTTATGACTACAGATAAGTAATATTATATATAAGATGTTAATTCCCGTGACCAACCTACATTTTCTTTGTCCTCTTCTAAACTAATGCACAATATGTTCTCTCTGATAACTAAAATGCAGAAGCTGCCTGAAGTCAACAATTCTTTCTACTGTTTTCTAAATTCAAACCCCACCAAAGAGCTAATGCTAGAGGAACTAGATGGGGTGGTGGTTGATGGGTCAGGGTCTATGAGGAGGGAAGGGGAGTGTTTAGCAAATTGGGGAATGCTTTTGAGATTAGTAAAATAGCAAAAGAAGATTATCCTGAACTGAAGGGCATAGAGGTCATTCAAACTGAGACTGTTTTGAGAGTGAAAATTGGTATAAAAATAATTAAAATTAATTCATGTCTTTATTTATGGATTAACCAATTGGCTTCATAATTTTGATCTAGTCTTTAAATAGCTTTATTCCAAAAAATTCACATATAACCGTCTTTCTAAAAATAAATTCAAATATAGTAGGTATATTAAAGTCATGCTAAAATCTTATTATTATTTCTACATTAAAAATAAAATAAACAGAATAGTTATTCTTGGTATATACTCATATGTTTAATTGAGGAAATACTCTTTCTATAGATACTAAAGTAGATAGCAAGCTTGGTGAACATTCTGCTAAATAGAGAATCAAAAGCTCTTTCTTCAAAATGTATTTTAAAAGACTTGTCAAATTAAGTTTTCACTAATTATAATTCATCTAAATTGTTTATCAAAATTCGTTTACATGATATTTTAGAAAATCTCAATTTTATTCCACTTTGGTTCAGCATATACATTTTCAAATGAAAAATAGAAATTTCATCAAAAATTATTTTTATGCATAATATATTCTGAATCACAAAAACAGATTTTTTAAAATGAAATTGTATACACAATTTTCATTCTCATCTTTAAATGTATTCAGTTTCTCCCTTGCTTTTGTAGGAAAACATTTTTCTTTCTGCTTAATGAGCTTTCATTCAATAATTTCAGTTTGCTAAGTTTTTAAATTAGAGATTTTTGGCAATTCATTGTCTAAGTCCATTTGAGCTGCTACAATGAAAATATCATAGATTACATGGCTTAGACAAAGATTTATTTTCATAGTTTTAGAGGCTGGGAAGTCCAAGATCAAGACTCCACCAGATTTGGTGTCTGTGATGGCCTAGTTCAGTGATGGCGAACCTTTTCAGCTCGGCGTGTCAGCATTTTGAAAAACCCTAACTTAACTCTGGTGCCGTGTCACATATAGAAATTTTTTGATATTTGCAACCATAGTAAAACAAATATTTATATTTTTGATATTTATTTTATATATTTAAATGCCATTTAACAAAGAAAAATCAACCAAAAAAATGAGTTCACGTGTCACCTCTGACACACGTGTCATAGGTTCGCATCACTGGCCTAGTTCATAGTTCATATATGGCTGTCTTCTTGTTTTGTCCTCACATAGCAGAAGGAGTAAGGGGGCTCTCTAAGGCTTTTTAATAAGACCCATCATGAGGGCCCCACCCTCATTATCTAATTCCCTCTCAAAGGCCCCACTTCTAAATACTATCATATCAGTGGTTAGGATTTCAATGTATGGATTTTGAATAAACACAAAGATTTAGACCTTAACATTTATTTATTGAATAATTAGAGTAATGTTTGACAGTTGACCTTGAACAGAGTATAAGTAAAATTTAGAAGTCTTATTTATAAACACAAGTAATGCCACTATAAAAAATTACAATGAATCACAAAGTAGTTATTCAAAAGTTCAAACATTCTAAATCTGATTGATTCTGGGCAGTAGAGAGAGAAGACACATGACTCCGAAATTTGTCTCTGCTCCATAGATTTCTTTATTTCTTTAGTGACAAGATTTCCCCCCAATAAGCTATAGTCTCCCAAAATTGAAATTCACATGATAACAAATGAATCTCCAATTTTGAGTTTTAAAATGAATTTATAATCTACACTAATAAAAGAGAAACATGGTAATTGGCGTACAACTGCTACTCTTTTCATTGGCTAATCAGGGCGATATGCAAATTAACTGCCAACTAAGATGGCGGTTAACTGCCAACAAAGATGGCGGTTAATTTGCATATGTAGGCACAATGCAGGGAGGTGAAAGGGAAAGCAGGAAGGAGCCCCCTGCCACTGACAGTGATCGGAAACCCAGGGGGGAGCTAAAAGCCAGGGGGCAGGGCAAAGGCGGCTCTGGGGGCTGCTTTTGCCCTGCCCCCCAGCCATGATTGGAGAATTGGGCGCCTTTGCCGCCCTGGCCAGTGATAGCAGGAAGTAGGGGTGGAGCCAGCGAAGGGAGCTGGGCACGGTCGAAGCTGGCAGTCCTGGGAGATAGGGGTCCCTTGCCTGGGCCTAAAGCGGAGCCTGCGATCGCGGGGCCGCTGCTGCTGCAGGTCCCCACTGCCCGGGCCGGACGCCTCGGCCAGAGGAGTTAGGCCTGGGCAGGAGTAGAGCCTGCAACCGCTAGGAGGTGGCAGTCCCCTGCCCAGGCCTAATGCCTCAGCCAGAGGAGTTAGGCCTGGGCAGGGGCAGAGCGGGAGATCACGGGGAGCTGGGGGTCCCCTGCACAGGCCTAATGCCTCAGCCAGAGGAGTTAAGCCTGAGCAGGGCCAGAGCGGGAGATCGCGGCGAGCTAGGGGTCCCCTGCCCAGGCCTAATGCCTTGGCCAGAGGTGTTAGGCCTGGGAAGGGGCAGAGCCTGCAACCGCGGGGAGCTGGGGGTCCCCTTCCCAGGCCTGACACCTCTGCCGGAGGCCTCAGGCCTGGGAAAGGGGCCGATTTGGTGTTAGGGGTTCAGAGGGTGATGAGGGTCAACTCCTCTGGCCGAGGCATCAGGCCTGGGTGGGGTGTGGAGCCAGGGATTGGGGGGATATGATGGTCCCCTTGCCCAGGCCTAAAGCATGGGCAGAGGCGTCAGGCTTGGGCGGGGGGGGGGACAAGCAATCAGAGGGAGTTGGGGGTCCCCTGCCCGGGCATGATTCCTGGGCCAGAGGCCTCAGGCCTGGGCGGGGGTCAGAGCCAGTGATCGGGGGGAGATGGGGGTCCCCTGTCCAAGC
>NW_006286005.1:343850-347971 GCF_000327345.1 Myotis davidii
CCTATTATAGAAAAAGGGTAATATGCCTTCCAGCACCGGGATCAGCGGAGCCACGAGGCCTCCCGGCACCGGGATCAGCCTTACAGGGGGCAGCACCCAAACCCCCTGATCGGCCCTGTTCTGTATGTGACAGGGTGTGGCACCCCAACCCCCCTCCCCCCATGCCACGGGCCCTGCTCTGTGTGTGACAGGATAGAGCCATAACCTCCCCATCAGCCCTGCCCTGAGTGTGACAGTGGCGGCGCCCCAACCCCCTGATTGGTCCTGATCTGTGGGTGATAGAGGGCAGTGCCCCAACCTGCTGATCCACCCTGCTCTGTGTGTGACTGGAGGTGATGCCCCCACTTCCCTATCGGCCCTACTCTGTGAGTGACAGGGGGGAGCTCCTCAACCCCGATGGGCCCTGCTCTTTGTGTGACAGGAGGGAGCTCCCCAACCCCCTGACGGGCCCTGCTCTGTGCGTGACAGGGGGGGGCCCCCCAACCCCCTGATGGGCCCTGCCCTGTGCGTGACGGGGTGGCGCTGCAACCTCCCTATCGACCCTGCCTTGAGTGTGACAGGGGGCGGTGCCCCAACCCCCCAATCAGCCCTACCCTGAGCGTGACTAGGGGTGGCATCGCAATCAAAAAGTATAAAAAACCCAAATGTTCTTCAGCTGATAAATGGGTAAACAAAATGTGGTATATCTATACAATGAAATATCCTATAAAATAAAACCTTAACATGCAAAACGACCGAACGGTGGAACGATCGGTCACTATGATACGCACTGACCACCAGGGGGCAGACTCTCAACACAGGAGCTGCCTCTTGGCGGTCAGTGTGCTCCCACAGGGGGAGTGTTGCTCAGCCAGAAGCCAGGCTCACAGCTAGCGAGCACAGCAGTGTGGCATGAGCCTCTCCCCCCTCCACTGCCAGCAGGTCGTTATCTCCCGAGGGGTCCCAGACTATGAGAGGGCACAGGCCGGGCTGAGGGACCCCCTCCCCCCGAGTGCACAAATTTTGGTGCACCGGACCTCTAGTTATATATATAAAAAGCCAGTGACCAGAACGCAGTAACACCAGAATGACCAGTTGCTATGACGCCCACTGCGGCTAGCAAACCGACCTGATCAGGGGTGGGACTGGCTGTCCAACCTCCCATGGCTCCTCCCCGCAGCTGGCCCTACCCTTGATCTGCCTCTTCTACCCCAATCGAGGGCGGGGCAACCAGTCAAACACCCTTTACACTGTGGTCCTTCTGCGAGGCTGGCATACTCTTGATCAGTCTCCCACCTCCTGTAGCCCCTCCCACTATCTGGTCCCACCCATGATGGGTTCCCACCACCCTGATTGTCCTGCAGCCCCTCCCCCCAGCTGCTCGGCCCCTGATCACCCACCACTACCCCAATAGGGGGTGGGACCAGCCTGGCCTTTCCTCTGATGGGTCCCCTCCACACCAATCGAGGGTGGGGCTGGCTGGCCAACCTCCCATAGCCCCTCCCTCAGCTGCTGACCCCCAATTGGCCCCCTCACCCCATTTGGAGGTGGGGCTGTCTGGCCCACTGCCCACAGCCCCTTCCCACTACTGACCCCACCCCCAATCGGCCTCCCTCACCCCAATGGGGGCAGGGACCACCGATCAATTGCCTGCGGCCCCTCCCCCATCCTTCCTTCCCCTGTTCAGGCCCCAATTGTGGTGGCCTGGCCAGTCAACCTCCGCCATCTCTTCCTCTCAACAGACCTGGCCCTGATCTACCCCGATTGGGGCTGGGCCAGCCGGACCCCACTCGTGCACTAATTCATGCACTGGGCCTCTAGTATTTAAATCATATAATATTTTAATATTTAACTAAATGATCTTTGAAAAGTCCCCCAAGTACTCTCTCCACACCCCCAGAAGAGTCATATTAGAATCTGTGAGGCAGAGGTGATGTCAAGAGAAAAAATAAGAACCTCTAATTTCTGGTTAATAGTGCTCATTGCTGGTATTCTTAGAATCCAGTCACATATGGCTCTGCCTCTGTGTTGCATGTGTGTGTTTCCAGACACAGCTAGCAGTGAGCTGGAATCAGCTTCTACCAATTTGCTGGGGCCATTTGTGTGCATCTCTTTCCTACTCCATATTCTCTAGCTTCAGTTTGGTAGCTTGAAATTGTCCATATTGGGACTATTTACACCACAGAAATTGGCAAATGCTACAAGTCAGAACACCCCACCTACCTTACCAGTAGAGCTGGTTGTTAAATGTTTACCAGCAAAGCACTGAAAGGAACCTTCCTGTGAATCATTCCTAGGCACAGCATGCAGCTATTCCTAGCTGAGGATTCTCTACTTGAAAAGGAATCTGTAATAGAGTGGTTCATGGTCAGGGTGAACCACATATTCTGATTTGGTAGGACATTTCCAGTGAACACCTGCTGTGCCTGAGTCCTGTCCTATTTAACATTTCAACCTGAAATATTCACTTTGTAACAAAGTATGGACTACAAATAAACAGAATTAATTCTTGCATTAAAATCAGTCAGGCCCTGGTCAGTTGCTAATAGTTAGAGTGTCAGCCCACAGACCAAAGGGTCACAGGTTCAATTTTCCATCAAGGGCATGTACTTCAGTTGCAGGTTTCCTAGCCCCAGTATGGCACATGCAGGACACAATGTGTCTCTCTCATGTCTCTCTCTCTCTCTCTCTCTCTCTCTCTCTCTCTCTCTCTCTCGCTCTCTCTCTCTCTCTCCCTCCTCCCTCTTTCCCCTCTCCTTCCTTCCCTCCCTCCCTTCCACTCTCTCTAGAAATCAATGGAAAAAATATCCTCACGTGAGGATTAAAAAATAATCAGTCAGAATGGGTTTGGTAGAACTTCACATTTTATTTCCAGCTTCTGCCCTTAAACACAATGCTGTGATCAGGATTCTCTCTTGCTATATGGCTAAATGAAAATAGATGACCTGCAATACTCAATGCTCTTTTCCTGACCCTTCCCCCACACAGCATATTTTATATTTCTCGTTGAAGGCCAGTATGCCAAGTGCTTGCTGACGATAAAATGAATGTACTCACACATGAGCAGATTTCAGTTCAGCTAACTTCATCTGGCTATGGGTAGTGGTAATGAAAGAATTCCATATTGCTGCCTCTGCTGGATACTCAAAGTATTAGTTTTCCATGTTACAAAATATGTACCGATTTAGGCAGGAAGCTAAGGAGAGTGCAGCTTCTTATTTCTCAGACATTATCCCAGTGGAGAACATATTTTACAGTTTCACTGTAACTGATTTTTCAAAGTACTAAAACTCAGATTTTAAGTGATTGGGTACCAATAGTTTTGCAACCATAATGAAATGTTATTGCATAATTTATACATGTTAAATTCTATAACCAAATGTTGTTATATTCTACTAGCTTTTGGCAGATGGGCTCAAAATAATATTTTCCTAAA
This sequence comes from Myotis davidii, assembly GCF_000327345.1. Classification (NCBI taxonomy): domain Eukaryota; kingdom Metazoa; phylum Chordata; class Mammalia; order Chiroptera; family Vespertilionidae; genus Myotis; species Myotis davidii. Next base: position 347,266 of record NW_006286005.1, read on the forward strand.
TTACACACTAGTCACTGTGATACTAGCTTCATCCAAAGAGATAATAATTAATTTAAAAATGTAGCATATTTATCAGTAAAGAATAATCAGGTATTTAAAATTTAAGTATCAACTGAGGTGTATTAGTTATTTTTTTTTCTTTTTAATTGTTTAAAGTATTACATATGTCTCCATTTTCCCTGATTGACCCCACTGGCCACTCCCACACCTGAGGGCAGTCCCACACCACCCCAGTGTCTGTGTCTATTGGTTATGCTAATATGCATGCATAAGAGTCCTTTGGTTGCTCTCTAATCCCCCTTCTCTGCCCCTTGTCTCTGGATCTATTTTTGTTCATCAGTTTATGTTGATCATTATATCCCACATACGAGTGAGACCATGTGATATTTATCTTTCTCTGATTGGCTTATTTCACTTAACATAATGCTCTCCAGTTCCATCAACCTGTTACAAATGATAAAAGTTCCTTCTTTTTTATAAAAGCATAGTATTCCAGTGTGTATATAGATGTACCACAGTTTTCTAATCCGCTCATCTGCTGATGGGCACTTAGCTGTTTCCAAATTTTAGCTATGGTAAATTGTGCTGCTATGAACATAGGGGTGTATATATCCTTTTTGATTGCTGTTTCAGATATATTCCTGCAAATGGGATCATTGGGTCAAATTGTAGTTCCATATTTAATTTTTTGAGAACACTCCACACT
>NW_006286005.1:348175-355210 GCF_000327345.1 Myotis davidii
AATTGTTTCAGCATATGTCTGAGATTTGCTGCCTGTGGATTCCTCTAGCATTTTTATGGTTTCCCATCTTATGTTTAAGTCCTTTATCAATTTTGTGTATGGTAGAAGTTGGTGATCTAGTTTCATTTTTTTTTTGTATGTATCTGACCAAATTTCCCAGCACCATTTATTGAAGAGACTGTCTTGACTCCATTGTATGCTCTTGCCTCCTTTGTCTAATATTAATTGAGCATAATGGCTTGAGTCTGTTTCTGGGTTCTCTGTTCTTATCCATTGGTCTATATGTCTGTTCTTGTGCCAGTACAATCTTGCATCTCTGGAATAAACCCCAATTGGTCATGGTGTATGATCTTTCTAATGTAATACTGGATCCAATTCACCAGAATTTTGTTGAGGATTTTAGCATCTATATTTATCAGGGATATTGGCCTCTAATTCTCTTTCTTTATAGTGTCTTTATCTGGTTTTGGGATTAGGGGAATGCTGACTTCATAGAAAGAGCTTATAAGTGTGCCTTCCTCTGGAATTTTTTGGAATAGTTGAGAATTGGTGTTAGTTCTTCTTTGAATGATTGATAGAAGTCTCCTGTAAAGCCTTCCGTATCAGGGCTTTTGTTTGCTGGAAGATTTTTGATTACTGCTTTAATTTCTTCAGTAATTATCAGTCTATTCAGGTTTTTTAATTCTTCCTGATTGAGTTTTGAAAGCTTGTATTTTACTAAAAATATGTCCATTTTGTCTAGGTTGTCCAATTTGTTGGAAAAGAATTGTTCATAGTATTTTTTCATATTCCTTTGTATTTCTGTGGGGTTGGTTGCTACTTCACCTCTTTCATTTCTGATTTTGTTTATTTGGATCCTCTCTCTTTGCTGCTTGGTGAGCCTAGATAGAAGTTCATCAGTCTTGCTTATCCTTTCAAAGAACCAGCTCTTGGTTTTATTTATCTTTTGTTTTACTTTTTGTTTTTGGTCTCTATATCATTTACTTCCCATCTAATCTTTATTATTTCATTTGTTCTGCTTACTCTGGACTTTTATTGTTGCTCTCTTTCTAATTCTTTGAGTTGTGGGGTTAGATAATTTAGTACCATTTTTTCTTGTTTCTATGATGTAGGCCTCTTGAGCTATGAACTTCCCTCTCAAGACTGCTTTCACTATGTCCCATAGATTTGCATTGTTGTGTTTTCATTGTCCTTTGTTGACATGCCATGATGCTTTTTATTTCTTCTTTGATCTCTTTGGTGACCCAATCATTGTTTAATAGCATGCTATTTAGCCTCCAACTGTTTGATTTCTTTTCATTGTTTTTATTATAGTTGATTTCTTATTTTATGCCATTGTGGTCTGAGTAGATGCTTGATATGATTTCTATCTTGTTGTATTTGAAGAGACTTTGCCTGTGTCCCAATATGTGGTTTATCTTTGAAAACATCCCATATGCGCTTGAGCAGAATGCATATTCTATAGCTTTTGGGTGAAATTCTCAGAAGATGTCAATTAAGTCTATCTGATCTAGTGAGTCATTTAGGATTGATGTTTCTTTGCTAATTTTTTGTTTAGATGATTTATCCAGTGGTGTCAATGAGGTATTAAAGTCCCTTACTATAACTGTATTGCTATAGATCTCACCGTTGATATCTTCCAGAAGTTTTTTTTATGTATTTTGAGCTCCTACATTGGGTGCATATATATTTACCAGAGTTATATCCTCTTGTTGAATTTCTCCCTTTAGTATTAGGAAGTGGCTTTCCTTCTCTCTTGTCATGGCCTTCACTTTGTGGTTTATTTTGTCAGCTATAAGTATTGCTACCCCAGCTTTTTTTTTTTTTCATTTCCTTTCACCTGAAAAAATTTTTTCCATCCCTTCACTATCAGTCTGTATGAATCCTTTGTTCTGAGGTGAGTCTCTTGTAGACAGCAGATCCATGGGTCATGTTTTCTTACCATTTAGCTACCCTATATTTTTTGATTGGAGCATTTAATCCATTTTAATTTAAGGTTATTATTGATAGGTACTTGTTTGTCACCATTTTTATTCTTTATGCCTGTGTTCCTTCTTCCCTTCTTAATTCTTCTTTTCACAGCAGTCCCTTTAGCATTTCTTGCATTGGTGGTAATAAACTCCCTTAGCCCTTTTTTGTCTGTGAAGCTCCCAATTTCACCTTCAATTTTGATTGATAGCCTTGCTGGTCATAGTATTCTTGGATTCAGTTCCTTGTTTTGCATCACTTTGTACATTTCATTCCATTCCCTTCTGGACTATTTTGTTTCTGTTGAGAAATCTATTGATAGTCTAATGGGAAATCCCTTATAGGTAACTTGCCATCTCTCTTTTGCAGCCTTTAAGATTCCTACTTTGTCACTGGTGTTTGCCAATTTAATTATGATATGTCTTGGTGTCCATCTTTTTGGGTTCATCTTGTTTGGGATTCTATGTGCTTCTTGGACTTGTGTGAATTTTTTCTTCGTAATATCAGGGAATTTTTCTGTCATTATTTCTTAATACAGGTTTTCTATTCCTTGCTGTTTTCTCTTCTCTGGCACCCCTATTATGTGGATGTTGTTTCATTTCACGTCCCAAAGCTCCCTTAGGCTCTCCTCCTGTTTTTTAAGGTTTTTTTTCCAGTTGCTGCTGTGTTTGTGTGTTTTTTCCTACCTTGTCTTTTAGCTCACTGATATGGTCCTTAGCTTCTTCTAATCTACAGTTAATGCTTTCTATTTTGTTCTTTATTGCAACAGTGTTATTCTTCATTTCTTCTTGGTTTTTCTTAATTTCCTCTTGGTTCTGACACATGTTGTTCAATTTGTTTTCCATCCTTTTCTGTGTCCTTATGACCATTGCTCTGAATTCTTTCTCTGACAAATTGCTTGCCTCCATTTTGTTTACTTCCTTTTCTGGTGATTCCTCCTTTTCTTTTGTGTAGGGGTTGTTTCTTTGTCTTTTCATTTTCACTCCTCTCAGGGTGTCTGGTTATGTGGCTCACTCTCTAGTGCATTGACCAAAAGGCACAAAATACAACTCAACAAGACATGACACAGAGGGAACAAAACACAAATGTATTCATTATACCAATAACCCTAAATAAAGGTGACCACCAGAGAAAAGATAATTAGGGGAGAAAAAAGAGTGCAAAATGATATTGAGAAAAGGAAAAAAATGTAAGAGAGAAAAGAGAAGGGGAAAGAAATATACATATATGGGGAGAAAACTTCATACAATCAACAAGTAATCCAAAAATGCAAACAACAAACACCCATAAAAAAAAGGAGGGGAGCTAAATCTGAAGAGGCAGAGCTTATTTCCAGAAGGTAAGGTAAAGGAATTGAATGGATGGGGGCATGGCCACTATTCATTATAGAGGAGGTACAAAGTTAATGAGTGTATAAGAAGAAAAGTAAAAATTAAAATGATCAATAATAAAAGAATAAATTATAATTAAAAATAATAGTAATTAAAAACATATATATTAAAAATCCTATATAGTAAAGAGCTAATATGCATTAGTTTGGTGCGTGAAACTAATTAAGCTATTAGTAGAAAAAGAAAACAAGTGACAAAAGGAAAAACAAAAGCATAAAATAACAGAAACATAAAAACAATCAAACAAACAACAACAACAACAAAATGGCTAGTGAAGAAAGAGAAAAGAGAAGGATGCATGGACTTGAAGCAGGGGAGAGGAAATTAGATATATGAGTAAGCCAACAGAGATTACAAAATAATAATGTGTCAATAAAGCAGATAATGAGTAAAAAGAAAGGAGAGATAAAAACTAAAACAGGAACAGAAGAGAAACAGGATTAAAAAGGGAGAAGTGAGGAAGAAATGGTTGGCATAAAGGAAAAAATGAGATAGTGTAAAATAATGATAAAAAATAAAAATAAAAATAGAATGTAGAACACTAATCCAAATCAAAACAAAACTGAAAGGTTAAAAACATAATAAAAATAAATAAACATATAAAATAAAGAAAATTTTAGTTTCTTAAGTAAAAAATAAAAATAAAAAATTGAAGTAGTAGTTTGTTCGCTTCAGCTTGGTTTTAATGTCCCATGGGAGCTGGTTTAAGACCCCTCTCTATTGATCTGCCTTTCACGTCTTAGTTTACTGTTACATAGTTAGCACCATGTTGAAGTTCCCAGTATCCACTGTTCCTCTGTGTTGGATGCCACAACCATGGTTTCTAGCAGATGGGATTAATCTGCCCACTTTGTTTATCTGCCTGCTTTCAGTCATATTTACACAAGTATGCATTTCTGACACAGCCCCTAGATGGCAGTGTTTCTGTATTTGTTTCTGGGACCAAATGTCCCCTCAACCCAGTCCCCAAGGCCTCTCTGGGGGTATTTAGAATCTTTGTTTCCCTGCAGAGCTCAAGACTGGGGGTAGTTGCACTGCTAGGAAGGGTCTGGTCTTCAGGAGGAAAATGTCTGTTCAGGCTTGGAGGGATCCAACTGTCCCAGAGCTGCCTTCCTAGTGGTCTCTCCCTACTGTGCTCTCCAGCTTCCACAAAACCACCTTCCCCTGCATCACAGCCTCGGTGAGAGTTTCTAATTGAAAGAGCCTATGCACAGGGTTTAGCAAGTAAAAGCAAGGAAATTATAAAGAAAGAGCAATCACACTGCTGCATGTCTCTCTCCCCATGGGACTGCTAGGCCAGTGCAGAACTTCAGGCTGCCTTTCTGAGCGCAGCCTCCCACGGCTGTGGGCTTAGATATAGAGTCCCCTTCTGCCAGCAGCCCTATGGACCCCCTTCCACATTCGAGGGGTACACTGCGCCCAAGGGCCGCAGATTTGGTGGAGGGCAGTCTCCCTCTGAGACTCTAGTCCAGCCATGGGCAAACTATGGCCCGCGGGCCGGATCCGGCCCGTTTGAAATGAATAAAACTAAACTCTCTTCCAGCCTGATTTCAAGACACTATAAAACAAAAAAAAAAAAAAAAAAGACCGTACCCTTTTATGTAATGATGTTTACTTTGAATTTATATTAGTTCATACAAACACTCCATCCATGCTTTTGTTCCGGCCCTCCGGTCCAGTTTAAGAACCCATTGTGGCCCTCGAGTCAAAAAGTTTGCCCACCCCTACCCCATCTGTGTGCATTTCTCCCTCTAGCCTGAATCCCCTATCCCACCTCTCTCCAGGCAACCTCTGACCTTTCCATCCATGGATTGTCTCGCCAGCTGTTTAATTTGCCAATTCCAGTGGGTGTTATTCGATTCAGCTGTTTCTTCTATCTGCTCCTTGAGAAGGTGCAGGACCCGTCTGCCTATTCGGCTACCATTTTGTCTTCCCTGGACAAAATTTTTAGGAGCCTGTGGCTGAGGAGGCTGGAGTCTCAGTGTTCGTGGGTTCCCAGCTGAGGGAGCAGGTCCCTGGCTGGTGTGGCTGTAAGGTCCTGGGTGGTGTCCGAGGTCTCCGTGGGTGGAGGTGAGGCTGGGCTCCCAGTCACAGATGCTCTCCCCTTCAAGATGGTGTGGTCTCTGTGGCAGAGCTGTCTTCCCTGGGAGAGATTTCAGTGGTAACAGAGGCAGCCCAGCTAGGGGAGCCTGGTCTGCCAGCCCCCAACAGTCCTGCAGAAAATAGCTGTCCCTCACTCATACATACACACATGCCCCACAGGTCCACACACTCCTCTTCCATGCTCTCACTCACGTTCTCTTTGTCACTGATGTCCTGTCGGCTGCCATCTTGGAACCCTCTGAGGTGTATTAGTTTTTTATGACTGCTGTAACACATTATTATTAATTAGAGGCCTGGTGCATAAAATTTGTGCATGGAGGGGTCCCTCAATCCGGCCTTCACCTTCTCTAATCTGGAAGCTCCCCGGGGATGTCCGACTGCTTGTTTAGGCTCAACTCTACAGGGATCAGGCCTAAACCAGCAGTTGGACATCCCTCTCACAATTTGGGACTGCTGGCTCCTAACCACTACCTGCCTGCTGCCCCGCCCTGCCGGCATGATCGCCCCAAACTGCTTCTGCCTTGGCCCCGCCACCATGGCTTTGTTTGGAATGACATCTGGAGGGTCTCCTAGTCTAATTAGCATATTCACCTTTTATTAGTACAATGTGGCTTAAATTAACACACATTTATTACCTTATAGCTCCATAGTTCAGAAGGTCTGACATGGGTCTCAATGGGCTAAAATCAAGGTGTCACCACGGCTGCATTACTTCTCAGAGGTTTTGAGGAGACCCTATTACCTTGCTTTTTCCAGCTTCTAAAGGTTACTTATATTACTTGCCCTTTGGTCCCCTTCTTCTAGATACAAGGTCACCAAAGTGGCATCTCTCTGGCCATCTTCCCATAGTCAAACCTTTTTCTCTATGTCTGTACCTTAGAAAGTATTTTAGTTTTATAGAACCATTTTAAGTACACACCCAGATAGTTCAGTATAATTATCTCAAGTTCTTAGCTAAATCACAAGTGCAATGTTCTTTTTCCATGTAAAATAACATATGCCCAGATTCCTGATATTAACACTTAATTATCTTGGAAGAGGCATTATTCTGATGTCCACACAGGGTGGTATTTTCTCAGCAAAGAGTGTATTGTGTTTGTGAAAAAAAAATCTCTAGAGCTCATTCTTTTGTCATTGCTTTGAAATAATAGAAAACATTATTTTGGAATAATATCGAGAACAATCAATCAATAATAAAGATGACAATGTGCTTTTTTTTCTACATGCATCTATTGCTTGCAAACATGTTTGGGAGCTTCTGTGATGTGATCTGAAACCAGTCCCTACAGTCATGGCAGGGAGAGACTGAAGATGAAGGCAGGGCACTCCGAATTGGTAGGTGACAGGTTTAATAAGCAAGGAAACTTATTTACCAGGTGTACCGGTTAATAATGTGGATTTTGTAATCAAAGAAAACACGGTAATTTCAAGAGAAACATCAAAATTGCTTTATTCAAAGTAATGTCCATCGCTAGCTACACATTTTCCCATCTTTCAGGTAATTAGTGGACATCATCCCAATAGAACTTTTCTTGTTTTGAGGCACACCATTCAGAGACCCAGTTTTCCACCT